>NW_022196897.1:32939936-32984382 GCF_008632895.1 Mastomys coucha | reverse complement strand
AAAAAAAAAAACCACCTTAAATGTACTTCTGTATGTAATCCAGTAGTGGTATTTCTTCTCAATAGAGAGTTTCTGAAGAAAACTTTCATTTGATAAGTGATGTCAGTTATCAAAATGTTTACTCTTGAAATTTAGGATCGAAACATGCAAACTTGCATTTTACATGTTTTCTTGTATATTAATAGCTCCCTTAAATTCACATTTGTGACTACATGTGTGTGCAGAAAATTTCTCTTTTATTAATTATTTTATTTATTTGCATTTCAAATGTTGTTCCCCTTCCGGGTCTCCCCTTCAACACCCCTCCCTTTCTCCCCCTCCCCTTTGCCTCTGAGAGAGTGCTTTCCCACCCATCTATCCTTTCCTGCCTCACCCCTCTAGCATCCCCCTTCTCTGGGGCATCAAGCCTCCCCAGGACCACTGATGCCAGACAAGTCTTCATTGGTCCTGCTATATATGCAGCAGATTTCTTTAGAAAACATCTGAGAAATAAAACCCTTATATCTAATTTTTTAGAGTGGACTTTAGTAAAATATCACTTAGTAGAAAAATGCTTGATGTTGGTAGCAAATTGTGTTGGTAAGAAAGTGGGGTGAGAATATGGAATCATAGTACAGTACTGGATGACGGTACTGTTGAAAACTTCATCTTGAAGCTTTATAACATATTCTTCCTAAAATAACATTTACATTACTTACTTAGTCTGTGTTTGTCTCTCTGTGTGCACACTCACACTTGCACATGCCCTGACACACATGTTGAGGTTAGAGGACACAACTTGGAGGAATCAATTCTTTCTTTAGACCAAGAGAGTCCCAGGATTGAACTCCAGTCATTGAGTCTGGTGACGAGTTCCTTTACCCACTGTGAGCCATCCTGGTGGCCATCAAATTGTTGTTAAGTAATTTTCAACAAAAACCAGCTCACTGCACTAAGAAAATAAGACCATAAACATAGGTATATAGTCCACTACCACCACCATAAACATAGGGATATACTCCACTGCCACCACCATAAACATAGGTATATACTCCACTACCACCACCATAAACATAGGGATATACTCCACTGCCACCAACATAAACATAGGAATATACTCCACTACCACCATCAAAACTATCTAATTCAATCTCTTGTTGGCTGTAGGATCCTAATTCCATCATTTCTGTACCTGTTATGTTATCATAACAGAGAACTGAGTGGACCAATTCATCTTTGTAATAAAACAATGAGAGAACCATGAGCAAACTCAGTTATTTCTATATCCTTAAAGCGGGTCTCTATATGTTAGTCATTTGGGGGCAATTATAACAAGAATAGTAATTCATGTGCTATTATCTATTTAGTTCAGAAAGACAGACATTCAGACTTTGTTTATAAAGAAACACATCTATTAACTTATCTTAGGTTGTAGTTTGAAAAAAATTAATGTAAAGCTGCCTTTCATGTGGCTGAAGACCAACAACAACATGATTCACACAGAATTCTCTGGCACAAACTTAATACTAATGATATTGAGTATACTTCAGATAACATCAAAATTACTCTGGGATTTCACAGCAAAGGGGGGGTTAAGAAAGAACTGTCTTTTTCGATAAGTCTAAGTACATAACTTGATTCATTTCTTTGCTGACATTTTTTATTAGATATTTTCTTTATTTACATGTTATATAATTTCCCCTTTCCCAGTTTTCCCTCCAAAAAACAAAAACAAAAAAATCAACAAGAAAAAAATCCTGTTCCCTGCCCCCTACCCCTGCTTGCCACCCCACCCTCTCTCACTTTCTCGCCCTGGCATTCCCCTACACTGGGGCACAGAACCTTCACAGGGCCAAGGGCCTCTCCGCCCATTGATAGCCGACTTGGTCATCCTCTATTATACACATGCTGCTGGAGCAATCAGTCCCACCATGTGTACTCCTTGGTTGGTGGTTGAGTCCCTGGAAGCTCTGAGGGTACTAGTTAGTTCATATTGTTGTTCGTCCTAAGGGGCTGCAAACCCTTCAGCTCTTTCGGTCCTTTCCCTAACTCCTACATTGGAGACCCTGTACTCAGTTCAATGGGTGGCTGTGAGCCTCTACTTCTGTATTAGTCGGGTACTGTCAGAGCCTCTCAGGAGACAGCTATATCAGGCTGTATTGTCCTTCCTTCAGTCTCTGCTCCATAGTAAGTCTCTACAACTCCTTCCATGGGTACTTTGTTCCCCCTTTTAAGAAGGAATGAAGTGTCCACATTTTGGTCCTCCTTCTTCTTAAGTTTCTTGTGGTTTGTGGATTGTACTTTGTGTATTCCTGTCTTCTGGGCTAATATCCACTTATCAGAGAGTGCATACCATGTGTGTTCTTTTGTGATTGGGTTACCTCTCTCAGGATGATATTCTCCAGATCCACCCATTTCCCTAAGAATTTCATAAATTTATTGTTTTTATTAGCTGAGTAGCACTCCATTGTGTAGATGTACCACAATTTCAGTATCCATTCCTCTGTTGAGGAACATCTGGGTTGCTTCCAGTTTCTGGCTACTATAAATAAGGCTGCTATGAACATAGTGGAGTATGTGCCCTTATTACATAGTGGGGCATCCTCTGGATATATGCCCAGGAGTGGTATAGCTGGGTCCTCTGATAGAACTATGTCCAATTTCCAGAGGAACTGCCAAACTGATTTCCAGAGTGGTTGTACCATTCTTTGCTGACTTTTAAAGTGCCAATTTATTCCCTAATATGTATGTGGTGAAACTTCCAGAGCTATGAAAAGCTTCTCTGAAACTTGAAAGATCAAAACATGTTCCTTTAACCTGCATACACTATAAGACACCAGTATTTGTTAATTTCACAGGTTTATTAGCATAGAAATAAAAATTATTAAAATATAATGTTAAACGTAACCAGTCTCTGAACAACAAATTGAAAGGAGGATACAACTTCATGGAAGAACTCAGGTCTTTGGATAATGACAAAAATGTTAACTTTTCTCTATCATAAAGAATGTGATGAATACTACTGAACATGCACTGAGCTTCCCTGTGTTGCCTGACATTATTAATGAGGTTCCTAAACACTTCATGGACCTACAGCACTACATTCAACCCCTCAGAGACAACCTAATAGGCCTTCTTGGAAAACCTTGTCTTCATGTGACAACTCTCTGTCAATACCAAGCAGAGCTGAATACTTACCAGATCTGATGCAAACATCCAGGAGCTCTGAATTCTGCCAGTCTGTCACCAGGTTATTTGTCCAAGTCAATACAGAGAATGAGACGGAAAAAAAAAAGTCAGACTTTTCCTGCCTTCTGTTTTATCAACTTGATCATTATCATCATCACCATCACCATCATCTTCATCATCATCATTAATCTACTGAAAAGCATGCCATGTGCTTTTAAGAACCCTGCAGTTGAATGTCAAGTTTCCTCTGAATCAAAGTCCTTAATGGCTACAACTTGTTTGAACAGCTTTCAATTTACACTTTTCCTTCTCTTCTCTCTCCCCATCACCATCCCTGCATTGGTCATCCCTTCTAGTCCATCCAGTACTTTTGTGTAAAATGCCAAAGCTGAGGCAAGGGACCTTACAAGACATAGGATCTTTACCTTTGTGGGATGTCTCACTGAAGACAAAGAAAGGGAATTGACATCTCCTTGAAACAGACTTTCATACACAGTATCTTATTTCTGTTTGCAGAATTTAAAATAAAAACTTCCTTATTATTATATGCTCTTATCTTACCTTATGTCATTAAAATGTAGCACAGTGGTAGTAAAACTAAAAGGAACTGTGCACATATTTCTATCATCATAGGGAAGTTATAAATCTCCCTCACTGATAACAGCTGTACTCTAGCCATCATGTCCACAGCGCAGCTGCCACAACAATGTTAGGTTTTATAATGAAGAAGCAGTCAAAAACTAAATGCTACAGGAGAAGTCAGTATTCCTTCCAGTACAAGCATCCTCATGTGAAGAGATGCAGACTGGCCACCAAGCAGCATGCATCCCCACTCAGTCTGTCACCATGGAACTCATTATACTTGGATGGCTGTAAGACAGTGGTCTAATTCACACTAAATTGACTTACACTGATAGATATGATAACTTGAAAATCCCTGGCCCAAGAAAGAGAACTTTACCTCTATCTGTACATATTTTTTAAAAATCCCCTCCTCACTTCAGAATATAAGACTAATGGCTTTCCAGAAGGATCTGGTGCTGTTTTTCTTTCAAGTATTTTTAAACTTGTGGGTTTGATTGGCAAAAGCAAAAGTCAGTGCAATTTGGAGAAACACACTTTGGCCAGTGTTTAAGCCTAAAATGACTAGCTACAAAGCAGGCTCCTGCAAAGGCATGCGATCCCAATCTAAAGATGGATCATGAGGATTCTCTTGCTCTCCCCTGTGCTTTGTGGCATGTGGTTTCTGTGCTGAACACTAAGCTGCCAATACAAAAGTTAAGCTCCCTACACACGTTTAAGAGACCAAGCTCTCCCTGAGGGAGGAAAGAGGAGTATAGATAAATAAACAAAATTAGACAAAAAGAACCAACTTTTGCTTTATTTTTCAAACAGTTTTTTCTACTCCCATTGTGTCAGTGTATGTCAAATATGAAGCTTAGGTAACATAAAAAAACACACAAATCTCTGCATCCCCTCTTTAGGCGTGTGTCATGTCTTGTTAGTGAGCAAAGGTTTGTCTTGACTAGCCTTGGATTCTGTTAAAGGGCCAACCAGACCTTTGGAAATCTTTCATCTTACATGTCAGTATGTGTGTGTTTTATTGTGTACAATTAACTACAGCTAGCATGTGGAAATACTGAAGTGACCCACGTTAACTGTGGCTTTCTTCCTCTCTGTAATCATTAATGTATTTAGGATCATGAAAACCACCTGCGGTAAAGAGCCTCGCACTCTGCAGTCTGAACTTGCTGCTCATACCAGCACTAGGGAAATACACAGATCAGCTTGCAAACCTGACAAATGGAGCAGTTAGTGTAGGACTTGAATACCAGGATACTAGGCAAATACTGTTTCCTTTCTAGATACATACCAGTTCACCTTTGGATTATGCTGTAAGAAAACTACGTAGAAACAAAAAACAGCATCAACATCTTTCGAACTTCATGCTCTGGTCCAAAGGTAGCAACTGGAAACAGCTATTGGGATGAGTACATTCTAGGAAGAGCAAACGGTAAACTGAACGAATTCCAAGGGCGTCTGTCTAAGTATGTATCTAAGAACAGATTCTAAAACATCTGAAAACCTAGGATACACCATTTTAATAAGTACCAAGTTACAATAGTTCAATGTCACCCAAATATGTATGTGATCATAATGAAGAAGAAATATTAGCGCATCTGAAAGGTGTTCTCAAACCTTAATTGTCATGGCCCCATGTACATACGATATTACAAATCTTCTAGTTGCATCCAATATCGAGGCTGATTTCTACCACTTGAAAGGAAAAAAAAACTGCAAATAAGTAGGTTCTTAACACTCAGAGGGGATAAAAGAATCTTCTGTTTAGTCTTAGAGATCAGTCTTAATATATAGGTTCAAAGGCAGGAGAACACTACCATAACTGAGCAAAAGCTGTTGTTCTTGACCTGGTACATAGGAGACATGCAGCAGAGGGGAAAGAAAAGATCTTACATTATCTATGATGAGTGCTAGGTAGTAACTTTATCTTTTGATGAATGCATTTACATACTGAGTCATGGTTTAAAGAGAAAATAAATACCATTTGTAGAGAGGAAGTAAGAATGAGGTGTCAGACCCTATAATTTAATAAATTGGAAAATGCATCTCTCTCTTTTGCTGTGTTGCTGGGCTTTGATGTTATTTCTATCTTTAAACTATATTGTCTAAGAGTGGAACCATTTGAAAGAAGAAATGCTTTGCATATATGTGGTGTCTATGTTTTATGTGCACATACACACATATGTTACCTTAATTCTGGGTCAGGGGATGGTTCTCGTTCTCCGACGCACAGCATTTTGTCCCACAAAGCAGAATGAACACATAAATGAGTAACTGTGTGTCTCCATACCATTCTAAGATAATAAGCATCTTTGAAGGATCATTATTTTTTTTCAAGCCCCAGAGGAATCGTACTGCCTAGAGACGATAATATTCGCAAGTATCCCCAGGACACCTGGGAGAATCTGACTCACTATGCAAAAATATTGTTGAGAGGTCTAGATGAAAAGGAATAATAAACAACAAATCTAGAGAAGAGAGACCCCTCTGCAGTCTTATAAGCAAGATTCTCTGCACGTGAAGATTTGTTCTCTGTTATTTGCTAATCTAACAAAGAAGTCCCCAATTGAAAAAAACCATACTGGCCTTTTTGAGGGCTAATATACCCACATAGAAAATTTCTGTGAGCTTTGATGGAGAAAAAAAAAGGAGAGAGCAAGGAAGATTCCATATTACAAAGGATAAGAGCAAAGGAAGCAGAGAGCAGCTCCCCCCAAGCTAGCCACTAATTCATATAATTGAATAATAAAAAGAATGACTCCCATTGTCAGAGGCCTGGGTATAGACATAAATCCATTCTGCAGTCTTCATTGCTTTTAAGAAACATCCTGGCCTGGTGGAGGGCTTATCCAATAACTATCTCTAGATAACCACAAATCTCTGATTCTTTTTGTCAAATTGCAGTCCAGGACGCTATTTTCATATTTAAATCACATTGTTAACTCTGAATCTGAAGCACTGGCATTTAGATGTTAGTCACTTCCATAGACTTCTGCATGACAAATTAGTACTATGCTTTAACTCTAATAAATGGAACCGTAATACAGTTTTCATAGCCATTCCCAGGGTGTTCTTCAGAGCAGCTCTGTTTTGGCACCTATTTCTCCTGTTCAAACATATGAAAAGGTTGGCTGGTACTGTCGAAATCCTGCACTTCTGGTGATACAAGAGTCATTTATTAAAATAATGTATTGAAGCAGTGACGGCAAATCCAAAATTCTATTTCTACAAGAAAAACCCATTATTCCAAGCCCAGACTATTTTATTTTCAAAGAAAAATTATTACAATTATGGTTTCTGAGAGTCATATGATGTGATTCTGACCTTTGCCCTTTATAGGCTGACCTGGCAACAGTAGTGTGTTCTGTAAATGAGATATTTGTATAATTAACAAGTATTGTTTTATAGAAACATATTAACTGAAAGTAAATTCTGAATTTTTATGATTTAAAGTAGGAAACTTTATAAAAATACAAATATAATTTTCTAGTGTTAAAGGAAACTTAAAAAATATAACCACATGTCACAGAAAACTCTCTCCCTTGCCCTCGCCCCCTCCCTCCCTCCCTCCCTCCCTCCCTCCCTCCCTATCTCTCTCTCTCTCTCTCTCTCTCTCTCTCTCTTGCTTGCTCTCTTGTTCTCTCGGTCTTGCTCTCTCCAGGCCAGGGATCTCTAGAGCTGGCCATTTTCCTGACATAGTCTTAATCTAGTCCTTTATCATAGCAATGCACTTTTGCTCTAAAGGTTTCTGCACTAAAACGTGGGAAGGTGAAGCCATAGTTCAATTCAATTTATTTTTATATTGCCTCTCATACAAAGTCTCTCAAAGCACTTTACAGTAAGAGATAAAATAATCATATAACACTTGACCATGCTTGGAATAGCCACAATCACCCAGACAGCGAGGGGATACAGCAGTGTACACTCACGTGGGTCAAATTTCCCTCCTTTCAAAGCCATATAAATGAACATTTCAACAGAGTAACACAGCCATATAATATCACGGGCTGAGCCCTGCCTTGCTCTGCCTTCTTGGGACAAAAGTGAAGCTTTGTTTTTCTATTCAGATCAACCATTCTCTCTTCTAAACCTGTGGTGATCTCAACTGGTGACCAGTTTCCTTCTCACAAGCACAGGATAATGTTTTCTTTCTATTGTTGTCAATTATTTTAATCACTTGTGATTTATGGCTTCCTGGAATGTGGTTAATCTTGTGTACCTCTTTTCTTTGTCTGTGTTCGGTATTTGGCTTAAAGAGGTAAAGAAAAAAGCCTGGTGGAATGACTGAAATAGGTGATAGTTTGAGGGGTTGTTTGTTTGGTCAATCTACAGAGCACACACACACACACACACACACACACACACACACGCACATATACAAATAAACATGTACACATATATACAAACACATGTACACATACGAACACATACAAACACATACAAATACACACACATACATACACACACACACACACACACACAAAGGAAGGAAAAGAATTCTGAACACTTGAGATTTGAACACTCGGGATGAATCAGTGGGCTTCTGAGGCAGGAAGAAGGAATAAAGAATAATGTAGAGTGGTAGATTTTTTTTTCTAGATAAAACAGCTCAAATTAAATAACAATGTCTGGAGATGATAATGAAGAAATCAATCCTGACCAGGAGAAATTAGGTTAAATCGATACATCTGGACTTCTAATTTTTAGAAGAGTCATCCTAGTTGAGCTGGTACCCAGTAAGGAGAGAGCACAGAAGGTTGGGTGAAGGGTTGTATTCACTTGGTTCCTTCAGAATACAATGAGCTGCTTGAAATCACCAAGTTGCAGAGACAGTAATTCTCAGAAAAGATTCCTCTCCTACCTCACTGTGTCCTCATCACATGGTTTTCAAGCATGAAAACAAACTGTTGTCCAAAGATGAATTATTGCAGAGTATAAAAATTAAGAGAAGTCTGTAGCTCCAAAATAATTTCACTACTAAAACCAATAATCTAAAACTTCATGGGGAACTTTGATTCTAGAAAAATGTGACTTTTTTTTCATCCTCTACTTCTTGGATCAAGTCACATCTTTATAATAAAAGATAACAAACTGGAATATATTTTAACTCAGTTTTTGACCTTTGAATATTTCTGTCACTGATTGTCAAAGTTGAGAACTAGTCTCTATCCTGAAGTGATGGATTATTTAATTAACCATTGACCTTTCTCCAACATTGGCTGACAATGAGCACAGTCCCATGCAAGCTGCTGGTCAATTCTGTGCTGTTTATGAATCAGAGGAAGACATCGTTTGCAAGTTAGGTGAAACACCCAGAATCACTTTGCAATGTTTATTTACCTAAACAGATTCTCAAATTAATTTGGTATTTTTTTAAGTATCCACTAGATAAAGAGCAACAGATTCATTTTTCTTTTAGAAATTAGACTTCACAAAACAAATGTGTTTGATGAAATCTAAATGGATCAGCCAATAGGAAAAGCAAGCATTGTTTCCTATTAATGAATCTCTCAGAAAAGGTTGCAGCAACTCATTTTTATTGCAACCCATCTTTCAAAGCTCCCATTGAATCCAGCCATTTGTAGGAAATAAGATTCCCCCAGGAGAATAAGGCATGGCTTTTGGAGAGTTCTCACCATTGTTTATAACTTCCATCTACCAGTTTGGAGCAGGTTCCCACATTTTGCTCCAAGGGTTTATTTTCTTTATAAAATGAAGAGAAAGAAAGAAAGAAAGAAAGAGAGAGAGAGAGAAACAAAGAAAGAAAGAAACAAAGAAAGAAACAAAGAAAGACAAGAAGGAAGGAAGGAGGAGGAAGGGAGGGAAGAAGAAAGGAAGGAAGATAGAAAAAGAAAGAGGGAAAGAAGGAAGGAAGGAACAGGAAAGACAGAAGGAAGAGGAAGGGAAGGAAGGAGGGAGGGAGAAAGGAAGGAAGATAAGAAAGAAAGAAAGAAAAAAAGAAAGAAAGAAAGAAAGAGAGAGAAAGGTAGAGGGAGGGAGGGAAGGAGAGAGGGAAGGAAGGAAGGAAGGAAAGGAGAGGTAGATTTCAACTAATTAAGTATAAGACTAGGAACCATTTGAACAATTCGTTTCTATATTGGTCAAGCCTGGCTTGCTCTCCCCCAAGCCCTTCACTTGCTTTCCTTCTTCAGGGATCTTCAGGTTAGACATGGGGAGAAGCTTAGACTGCTGTAGATGGAGGCTTCCCAAATGTGTCACTTCTGCATCCAGCATTTAGAAATGTGGCATGTGGGGGACAACAGTCCATTTGAAGACCTACAGCTGCCTTTCCTGATGCCACTACAGTGTTTGCTTCCCAATTGTGTAAAGATACACAGTGCAAAGTAATTTAGAGTCTAACAATTCTAGCATCACTACCATAGGTTCTTTCCCTTAGCAGGGGTTGGGGGGGACATAATATCATGTGCATTATCTTCTTGCCACCTTTATTTCTTAGTCTATAAAATGGGAGTCAAACTAATCACACTTCTATGAGAATACAATGAGATAGCAAATGCAAATTCAGATTGAAAAATATAGCACAGCTTCTCCAATATGAGTTTCCAGTTAGTTGAGTGGATACAAACATTTTCTTCACAAAGTAGATCACAGTGTAGGAGAGACTGTTCAGCAACATCCATAGGCCATTTCTAGTTCCCCAGAGTGCACAGTGTTTAAAGACTTGACATTATGAAAGTATATTGTCTTCATTAATTTATGTTAATTTTTAATGTTGGTGTGACTCTATTGCATAATATATACAGAAGCCTCTGTGTATGGTGTATGCATATATACATGAACACATGCACCAAAACACATAGATATTGCAGGGTGAAAGAGTTTTGACCTCCAAGAAAGCAGATTTTCATTAAAGTCTTAATCTAGGACATAATACCAAGCATTAATTGTAACAGTGGCCACTTTTAGTTTAATAAAAAAAGAATTCCTTAAAAGTGAATTGTATATTGCAATTAGCAAAAAACAGCATATTATATAGATTACAGTGTCTGAAGTTAAACTTTCTATCTTTATAGTTACACACACTGAAATGGTACATGCAATGTACACTTACTTTCCTGAGTATCTGTAAATCATGTTTTTGCTTTGGGATCTATCAATTTCCTGTCAAAGCTAAGAGCTTATTTCCTGTGGGGACAAATCCTTATGGGTCTAACATCAGATACCTAGATGGGTAAGTTGTATGTTTGATGCATGGTGACATTAATGTAATATTATGATGGATATCTATTAGCAGGTACATCACCCGAACACACACTCTCTGAATGTCTTTGACAGAGGCTGCCCTTTCCCTGTCTGTCAATCCACACTAGAATCATAAGAATGAGCAAATGTGACAGGAGAGGGCTGTACCAATTATAGATGAAAGGATAGCATCTACTCCCACCATTTGATGTGATTTATTTGGCGGTCCTTCTGCATTTGGAGGCAGCACACTGTAACTGTTTATGAAGTGACAAGTGCTACCCAATGACACTGAATGACTTCCCTAATCAATTTAACATGTCTAAATAGTGGTCATGAATTGTGGAATTTGTTAAGTGTCTGTGAGTACAGAAATCACTGAATCCTTTTCATTGAAACATGTATTTCAAAGATACACCTGGAAGAATAACATCAAAGATAACAAAAAAAATAGGAATTTTTAATATGACAATTAAGTTTTCAGGTGTGTTCTAGGGCCAGTATTTTAAATTTTTCCCTCAAATTTTTAAAGAGGTGTTAATTTTGTTTTGTTTTTGGTTTTGGTTTTTGGTTTTTTTGTTTTGTTTTGTTTTGTTTCGAGACAGGGTTTCTCTGCATAGCCCTGGCTGTCTTGGAACCCACTCTGTAGACCAGGCTGGGCCTCAAACTCAGAAATCCGCCTTCCCCTGTCTCCCAAGTGCTGGGATTAAAGGCATGTGCCACCACTGCCTGGCTGAGGTGTTAGTTTTTTAATAAGTGAAGTTTGTGGGGTTTTCCTTCTTGTTTAGCTTTATTTGATAGAGGAGTTTCATAATTATCTTGGGTGGGAAAATAGTGAAATTGTATAAAGTTTTGGTGGTTTATTTTTACAAATAGCAACTTAAGTTTGAATTATTATCTAACCCCTTCTGTTAAAACTCTTTTGTCATAAATGAATTTATCAATGAATCCACTGTGTACCTTTTATATTTTCTTGAAAACTATCTACTACAAGAGGGGTGGATCACACTATCAGAGTTGTTTCCCTGAACACTATGTATAAATGTTTGAACTTACACATAATTCAGACAACATTTTTTCCCTCATACACATAACTAGAATAACAGAGGAAGTCACAAGCTGGGATAACTTTACACAAGAGTATTCGCATATTAATTTCAATTTATTAGGAGTAGGTAGTCTTTTACATACTCAATACAAAGCACTACTGCTATAAGCCAAGAATGATTTTTCCCTATCTCTGTATTATTCAAATTTATTAAACAATATTTCATGTTTGTTTGACACAATGTCAAACTTGGGCTCCTAAAGAACTGCGGCAGCTTTGGGGCTGTTATGCTTTCTTGGACTTTAATCATTTTTGGCAAGGCTCCACTTCCTGTCAGAAAGTGAAACAGCTTTGGAATGTCATTTTCCCGAAAGAAAACAGAGAGAATCTGAGAGGAAGTTCTCCTCCACTCCAGATCCCCTAAGATACTCAAACACACTCACAGGAGGGCTGGAATACATCAAACATTAGCAGAGGGAAAAGGACACAATTTTCCCACATTAAAATACATGGATAAAGTTGAACTTCTGCTAAAAATAGTTCCCATGACTAATCCTATTAAGTTTAAAAAATTGGGCAGTATCCTCCTTGAAGCAGAATGACTCCCTACCATCACACTCTGCTGAGCCCACCACACACCCTGAAGCCAGCAGCCCCTCAATATTAGGCTCTTAGGCTCTCATCTTTCTGTTTATAATGACATCAGATTAATAGAGGACAGAGTGAGAATGAGAGAGAGAGAAAGAAAGGGAGAGAGAGGGAGGGAGGGAGGGAGAGAGAGAGAGAGAAAGAGAGAGAGAGAGAAAGAGAGAGAAATTATTCAACTCTAAGCTATCAAAGGACACCAAATATAAGATATGAAGATCAAAATTATCTCAGTATGCCAAAAATTTTAAAGTGCAATATACATCCTGAGCAGATCTACATTTTCCCACCCAGTCTTGGACTTGCTGTGTGTCCCCAGGGAGAGATAACACTGCAGAAAGCAAACAAAGATTACTCCTAGCTATGCCACTTCAAGATGAGAAATGTTAGATGTGACTGTGGAGTAGAAAGATGTAAACATCTCTCCTCTTTTGGACTTGCAAGTCTCTGGTGTTTGCATGTGAAAATAGCAAATGAAAAGAGAAAAGTAAAGACTGAAAAAAAATCACTAAAATGGCTGAACAAGTTGAAAGGTTCTAACCCAAATTGAGTGTTGTTCAAGTGAGAGGAGGCCAACCGCATACCCACCACTTCTGAATTCAAAATGATAATCGATGCTTTTCTGATTTTCAGAAGGGCAGATACAGGAGTATAAAGGAGCTCACTGCAGAAAGTGTCATTAGGTACTGTGATATTGACATATGTTAGCTAAGTGATTAACAATAGTGAGGTTCAGCTGTAGTGAAACCTGAACCCAGCTGATGCCATTAACACATACATCTGATGAACTCTACAGACCACATTAAACAGAGAGAGCACAATGATGCTAGGAGAATGGCTTTTAATGAAATCATGTCTAAAAGTGGAGGCAGATAAATGTCATTAACAAGTTCTTTGTGGAACTGTGGGACAGTGAAAATCATGTAGACAGAGCAGGTAACACAGGCCCAAGAACACTGAGATGCCTTAGAGCTTATATACTTTTAAAGCAAAGTGGGTCATCTTTAAATATTGGATTATGATATAAAAAAATGAACCAACCAGTTGATTTAGACTTTTCCACGTTGTCACTAAAATATGCAATTCTATAAATTCATGATCACAAAACAAATGTTTTTTTATTAAACACTAAATAGTACTTATTTGAACCAATCCATAATTTATGAAAGTAGGTCATTAAGTGTTGGATTTATTTCATATATGTGAATGTGCTTCCTATGAATGTAACCTAGAACTCCATCCATCTGGGCCACTGAACAAAGGGTGTGATCGTCTATAACACAAGCAGTTTTTCAGTTTGCCTTATTTGGAGGGAATGTTCCAGCTTCACAGTCACCAAACAAGTGAGACCATATGCTATGAAATGTATGAATAAAAAGAAAATCTCTCTCCGAAGTTACAGACACAGGTAAACACAAAACTAAGAATGTGGGAATCACTTCTAAACTGCCTGCATTAATCTCCAGCTCTGCAACTTCATAATTAAAACTTGTAACTTCTTAGTCTTTGTCATTTTTGACTTTGTCAGGTCGGGACCAAAAGGAGAATATGAAAAGTTAAGATAGACCAGGAATGATTAAATACTAGAGGAGAATGTATTTCCTTCTTTTGAGCATTGATTTTGTAATTCCCAGTGCTGAACTGTGGTCAGTATGTTAGTTAGCTGGTTTGGCCGCTGCCTTCTATGGATATCTGGGCTTCACCCTTAGCCTGAACCATGTCACAGTGAATCCAATTCATCATCCCTTGAGACCAACAAGATCCAGAAGTCTCTAAATTTGAGCTTTCAGAAAGTTTTTCTTAACAAAGTCTGTGTGTCACTAAGCAGATAATTAAATTAAACTCTCAGTCTATAAAGCAGGAAGGCTTCATACCTAACAAGCTACAATTTTGAACTCCATTTATAAAAAGTCTTAGGACAAAGTGACATAGGCAAGAAAACTTTTGGTTTCTATTTTTAAAATATTACAATAGATCTGTTATTGTCATTTTGTGACAGTGTATATAAGCAGTATCCTGGCCTTTATGTATCAAAAATCTCTTGCATTCTTATAAAACCATAAACCCATCTCTCTAGAATAGACGCCATTCTATGACTATGTTCTAATTCTAGCTGGACACAGACTGAAAGTGTTCTTATTTTGTCTTCCTCTGATTCTGCTTCTTCCAAACAAAATAGGGATAGGAAAGTCAACAAACTGTTGTAAGGACCAAACAAAATTCACCTTGCACCTTTGCCAACTGCACATCACATGGGAAATCTAGTAAATAGTAGCTATAATTTAGTGTGGTACATATATTCATGGAAGTTTACGATGTTATATGAAATCTCTGACTCCCAGATTGGAAGCCATTAATTCCTTTTTCTTGGGTCTCTATGCCTTCAGCTAGGCTCTTTTCAAATTCTAGCATGGCTATCTTGCTTAGCTCTTCATCAATTCCTGGGCATCAGTAAGACCTTAAGTCTCCATAGGAATTAGTCTCTATACAGGACTAATTCTTTGGTCATTGGCTATAAGCTTTGATGTCCCTAAACCCATGCTTTCTTAGCTTTAAGAACTTTTCCACAACATTAACAAGTCTGTCCTAATTGCCTTCTGGCTCCAACTGTGCAGGATCCAAACCGAACCCCTAGTCTTCATGGATGCCCTTGTGTTGGTTTTTCTAGAAGCATACCCAGGCTTACACCCAGCCTCCTGAGGAATGCCTGTAGTGAGAAAGTCACCAAAGATCAACTCTAACAAACAGCTTGTACAGCTCTAATGATTGGACATATAAAATTCATCATACATTAAATTTTATGTTGCCTCATTAGTCTTAATTAGGCTCCTACATTGCACCAGAATTATGGTTTCTCTGTGTTTGGATTCATGCCTAAAAGTGAGTATGTTCTCTCCTTCAGATAATATTTCCATATTTTTTAAACCTTTGGGGAAAAATGTCAACAATGGTGTAATATTGACAGCATTCTTATTTCTACCAAAGTAATCCAAGTTGAAAGCAAAAGAAGTTATCAAATGCCTAAGAGTTTCATATCACACATGCACCATATGAAAGATGCCCTTCAATCTTTCTTCTTTACTATACCAAGGAATAAACATTAAAGGTATAACCATTTGTTCACTAAGACTGGTATTGGCCTATTACTTTGTTGATTCTCCTTCCTATCATTATTCATACTCTGTTTCTTTCTTTTTTTGTTTTTGTTTTTTTGAGGGTTTTTTGTTTTTGTTTTTTTGTTTGTTTGTTTTTTTGGTTTTTTGTTTTGTTTTGTTTTTTTGTTTTTTGTAAGACAGTGTTTCTCTGTATAGCCCTGGCTGTCCTGGAACTCACACTGTAGACCAGGCTGGCCTCGAACTCAGAAATCCGCCTGCCTCTGTCTCCCAAGTGCTGGGATTAAAGGCATGCACCACCACTGCCTGGCTCACACTCTGTTTTCAATATATGAATCTTTTTAATTTTTTTCTCCTCTTCTCCCAAATCTAGTTTAGTTTTTCCCTTTATTGATATCTACCATGAATACTTGTCATGTTCAGATGCATCACAATTATTTTTAAAAATCCAGGAGTACCTACAAGATGTGCAGGATGGCCTCCCTGCCATGAAATGGACTCCACCCCTGACACTATTAATGATATGCTGCTGTACTGGCAGACAGGTGCCTAACGTAATCATCATCACTGAGCAACTGATGGAAATAGATGCCGAGATCAACAGCCAAACATTAGACATAGCTTGGGAATCCTGTGGAAAAGGGGGAAGACTTAGGAACCAGAGGGGTCCAGGATACCACAAGAAAACCTACAGAATCAACTAACTTGAGTCCATAGAGGCTCAAAGAGATTGAACTGCCTACAAGAGAGCATGCATGGCATTCACCTAGGCTCTCTGCACATCTGTAACAGTTGCATAGCTTGCTCTTTATGTGAGACTCCTCACAGTGGGAGCAGGGGCTGTGTCTGACTCTGTTTCCTACCTTTAGGCCCCCTTCTCCTAACTGGGGTGCCTTGTCCAGCCTCAGTAGAAAAAGACATGTCTAGCCTACTAAAACTTGCTATGCCAAGGCTAGTTGATACTCATGGTAGGCCTCCACTTTTCAAACAAAAGAAGGGAGAAGGAATGAATGGGGTATGGGAAGTGTGGGGGGCAGAGGAGGACTGGGAGGAGATGAGGCAAGGGAAACTGTAATCATGATGTAAAATAGGGGGTAACCTCAGTCATGATGTAAAGTAAATAAATTAATTAATAAAAAAAAAAATCCAGGAATGGTGCCTCACGAATTAATGCTAGCATTCAGGAGAATGAAGCAGGGACTCTCAATATCTGTTTTTTAGTTCAAGGCCAGCCTGATCTATGTAAAAGGTTCCAGGTCAACCAGAATATAAAATGAGACCTTATTAAGATAGATAGATAGATAGATAGATAGATAGATAGATAGATAGATAGATAGACAGACAGACAGACAAATAAATAAATAGAAAGTTTTTGATAAAGCACAGAGTATGAACATTGTAAAAGACCAAATATTTTGCACATGCAGGTTTGGAAGACTTTGCGACTTCATAGGCAACAGTGGCTAGATGACTAGAGGCCAGCCTTTCTAGCCCCAAAGGCCTCAAAATGACTCCATAGCCTGAGAATATCCTCTGATGTCACAGTTCAAATTTACCTTGTAATCCAAGCTTCATATGAACTGATTCTGAGTTTGCATCTTTGTGCAACTCCATATTTTAACAGATTCTAAAATACCTGCTGATGATCTCCATTTTTATGAATAATCAAATAAAAAGAAAAGTAAAAAAGAACTCTTCAGTACTTGAAAGGGCTAGTAATGTGTTAAGTCCTGAAAGGTTACATTACCTTCCTATCAGTGAGATTGTAATTCCTGGATTATAATAGATGTAAAATGGATGAGAAAGGCAAGTGTGTATACCTAATTATAGCACTCTGGAGACTGAAGAATGAGTTGTGAGTTACATCTAGCCTGAGCTATGTGAGACCCTTAGTCTTAACATAGACAAAATGTGTTAAGAGAAATTCAGCCTTGCTACAGATAAATTTATAATCACACATTTTCTACCATGTTTTAGAAAGAACAGAATTATTAGTTCTTATCTTGTTTGTTTTCTTATCTCTCCAGGTTCAACTCAGCAGTAGCTGAGATAAAGCCTGTGACACCACACCGTGACATCGAACCATGGTATAGCTGGGGAAATCACCCAGCAAATAAGACCCTGAGGATTAGGAAATAAGGAAGGAGACAGTGGGAAGATAAACACAAGAGAACAACTCAGAATTAAAACATATTCTTATCCAATTTGCAGAGGTTAGCATACATGGAAACTGTCTCAACACTAGCCAGCTCCTTGAAATTGTGAGTGTGAGAAATGAGGACTGAGATTGTGGAGGGATAATGTCTCATCATTTTGCATTTTAAACCAAGTAGTTTGAAGATAGATAACCATTTCTATAATCTGGATATTCAGGAGATGAAGATCTAAATGCAAAATTATTACAGAAACTTTTATTTTTATCTAGGAATGACACCTTATTTTCTTTTTCCTTTCTTTCCTTTTTCCTTTCTTCCTTCCTTCCTTCCTTCCTTCCTTTCTTTCTTTCTTTCTTTCTTTCTTTCTTTCTTTCTTTCTTTCTTCCTTTTTTGTTTGTTTGTTTTTCAAGACAGGGTTTCTCTGTGTAACCCTGGCTGTTCTGGTACTCACTCTGTACACCAGGCTGGCCTCAAACTCAGAAATCCGCCTGCCTCTGCCTCCCAAGTGCTGGGATTAAAGGCTTGTGCCACCACCGCCTGGCGACACCTTATTTTCATAAGCCACTACTCCACATATTATACTAACTGGTCATTAATTTAGCGGGTGCTCCTAACAGCTGTCTGGATTCAAACCATAGAGTTGTTAATATAATTTTAAACCACTTCTGAGTCATGTTCAATACTTCACATCGGAGAACAATTGGTATATTTATAGATAAAACATCTGATTATCCAGTGGTAAAATAACAACTGAATATTTGCTAAAATACAGAGAGACGATAGATGATTAAAATGCATGTGATATAGTTGCTCATGGTTTTACATCCTATAATTCCAGTTGTACTTACAGAATTTTTATTACAGATATTATAGACTAACAAATATTTTTAAATGACTAAGCACTACCTGCTCAAGTATGCTTCTATATCCACTAAGGTAGTAGTGCCTTAAATCTCTGGCAAGAACAGTGCTGAGGGCATGTGAGATGACTGGCCTGCATTGTACAAAGGGAGTAGAGCAGCTTTAGAAGAGAGATTGTCAGTTCCCTCCAAACTCAACATGCTCTTCCTGTTGGATCTACTGTTGCACTCTGTGGAATCCACTCGAAGAAGTTGAAAATGTATCCACACAAACATTTTTTTAAAATGTACATGAATGTTCCTAGAAAATTTATTTATGCCTGTCAACATTTTGAAGAAGTCAAAATATACTTAAGTGGATGAATGAATAAAATGGAAAAGGAATTCGCTATTATATGGAATTTCAAGTCCTGAGAAGACAAAGAGAAGAAAAATGCAAAATACTAAGAGAAAGAGAGAAGACAATCTGAAAATGCTAGTGAGCAGATGACTCCAATTTTATGATGTTCTGGAAAGCGAACTACAAAACCCATAAAAAAAGACCATTGGCTTCCTAGTGGGATAGGAAGACAGAGGGAATGACTGGGACAGCACAGAGAATTTGGAGGCAATGAAAATATTATCTACACACTACTGATGGATACATATAATTATGAAATTTACCAACCCATAGTATGTGCAACAATAAGAAAGAATCCTAATGTAAATTATGGGCCCTAGTGACAATGATATGTGTGTGTAGTTTATAAGCTATAATGAATACACCACTCAGGAGTTGGATGTTTATAACTGAGGCAGCTACACATGCCTAGGAGATGGGTACTTAGAAAATATCTGCACCTTCTGCCTAGCCTTTCTGAAATTCTAAAGCCATTTTTTTTAAAAAAAAATTAAAAACAGAGTCTCATGAATTGTTAATAAATGTGCACTGGGATAGCCAATTCTAGTCATGGAACAGACAGTAGCTTCCACTATTAAACTTCAGGATTAGTAACAAGCTATCAAACCACCCACAAAATGTCAAAATACTCTGTACACCTCAGAGTTAAAGCTGTATGGCTTTCTGTGATTTATGAACACATTATTCATAATGTATTTTCTGTTCATTTCTGTCCAGCACTGCACCTTTTATAAACCTACTGATTAATATCAAACAGTGAACAAGTCTGACAAGCAGGATTACGAATCTAACAAAACTGTTTATAGTGTGCATGAAAAAGCACACCATTTCCAGGCAGTGTACTTAATAATAAAGCCCTGTTGCACTTAAGAGGTGAAAGGATTACTTAACTGTCCAAGTTCCTCGAGCTGTTAAGAGTAGCCAAGTTAAAGACCTGCTACTAAAAAGCTTCAACAGAAAATTTTATGCCACTTTATTCACCATTATCATATTTTATATTTAAATATAGCACAATTGCTATATAAAATAATCAATTCATTCATTCAAAGTAAACATCACCTAAAGAACTTTTACGATAACGAGTAAACCAAAAGACTTACTTTTTTTTCTATTCATATTTCAATTCATGTTTTATGTCTTTTGTAATTTTGGCCAAGAGACATCTCTACTTCGAGTTTCACTATACTATCAGTGCCCAAGATATAAAAACAATGGAAGTCAGCCTTGATACATGAATGGATAGAATTGGATGGGATGGATAACTGTAGATTATTATTCAGCCTTCAAGAATAAAATCATAACTTCTACAATATGAATCAATCTACAAGACTGTAGGCTCTTGGAATTAGCCAGGCACATAAAAGAAAACTCTTCAGGATCTTAATTAAATGTGGAATCTAAAGTTCATAAAATCAGAGTACAGAATGTGTTTTCTAGAGTTGGAACCCAGAAATAGGGAGAAGCATGCATATTCCAAAACTTCAGATATGTGAGGAATGTTGCAGAGATCTAATGCATACTATTTTGAAAACTGAAATTTGTTAAGAGAATTAATCTTAAGTATTCTAAGCAAACAAAAAATCAGGAATATGAGATGTCAATGATGTGTCAATCAGGTTGATTGTGTCCAACATTCCATTATGCACTCATACAAATTTGATCATGTTATAGACTGAAAAATATGTTTGAGAATATCTTATTAAATCTTCAAAGAGAAAATATTTTTCCTTACATTTTAAAACATACTTAAGTAATTTGTTATTCTTTAAAAAATAAACATCAAGTATATATGCAAAGGAACACTCTATAATGCATATATGATAACTTATACTTGACATTTAGAAAAATTATCTCATCATTAGCCTCCTGATAATTACATCTATTTATCAGTTTAGTTTCATGGATGGAATTATAGCACAGAATATACAGAGTAAGTGTTTCCTTTCTTTACTTTTTTCTTTTACAGAGTCTCAGTATATAGCCCAGGTGTCCTCAAACTCAAGATTCTCTGCTTCAGCCTCAGTGTGTTTAAAAAATAATGCAAGCTATTAAAAAAAATGAGTCATCATATGAGTAATATTTCCTAAGGTTCATTGCAATCATTCCTGACAAGAGGACTAGCAATACTAGGAATATGCTCCATGAACTGTCCCTCTGCTGAAGCAAACATCGATCTGGAAGAACCTAACACAGTTGACTCTTGTAAAACTCTAGAAACTAATGTAAAATGGATAACACCATGAGAGTGCTTAAAAAGAAAGGGATCTACTGAACTTTCTTGTTCAAGAAAAATCTCTGTCATTTCACCAGCTGGTTTCTGGGAGGGGTGAAAAGAGTCCTCGTGTCCATGCATGACAAGGAATGCAGTCTGAAAAATGTTTGAAAAATATCACCAACTGTAGCTTACAAATATGGTAAACTGCATACTCTAGCACGGGAATGTGTCTGATTGCCAGTATTAACACAGTAAAATAAACACACTTTCTACAAATTGGAAAATGTGGCTTACTGGTATGAAAATATTTAACTAGTCATATACTTCAGAAGGCTGAGATACTAGGCATACTAAACCAACACTATAAGAAGATGTATTAGGTATGTTTGATAAACTAAAAGATTTTGTCAATAAGTACCTAGAAAAAAAAAAGAGAACAATGTGTCAAAGCTTATCAGAATGTGGCAGAAATGAGAAAACTGATTTACATATAAACTGTGTGTGCATACATATATACTTCCAACATATATGTATTTGTTATTTTTCTATTATTATAATAGAACACTATTACCAATGCAACTTATAGAAGAAAGAACTTCTTTGAGGTATGGTTTCAGAGGGTCAGAGTCGAAGATAGCAGAGCAAAGACATGGCAGGAGGAAGCTAAGGGCTTAAGCCTTAAACAACAACAATGAAGCAGAGAGAGCATAATAGAAAGAGCACCTAATTTGAAACGCTCAAAACCTACCCCCAGTGACATACTTCCTCCAGCAAGACCACACCTTTAAAGCCTTCTCAAACAGTGCTACCAGCTAAGAACCAAGCATTCAAATGCCCAAGACTATCGGAGACATTTCTCATTTAAGCCACTATGACATGGAAAAAATAAAAGAAGAAAAATCTAATTTTGATAAGCTTCCTAGAACCTAAAAAGAACCAAAAATTCTACTCTCTCTAACATACTGGTAGCCTTTTCTGGTCACCATCTTTCTCTAGTGGGCCCTCACAATCAATCCCAGAAATACGTGCACCTAGAAGAGAATTATCCCAAGCAGTAGAAACCAGAGACCTGAAGCACAGACAGTGCAGTTATTTCTACCAAGAATTGTTCTGCACAGTTCCTCCCATTCTTTCACAGTGTGTCACTCTGATGTGTTTTGGCTTTTGAACAGACAGCCCCTGTCACTCTGTGAGGTTTCAAGTGACCATGTTTGATACACAGCAAAACTGTCATGCCTCAATCTACATTTTTAGGCAAATGAGAAATTATAACACAAAATAAAGAACTTTAAAAATCTGTGCCTTTTGCTAAGACTGAAGAAGTGAGGTGTCTTAGAAGCACAGGTGAGAGGCACTTAGCGTTTAACAATCTAGCTAAAAGAACAGCGTGGGAGCCTTCTGTTTCCACAGAGTGTCAATTAGCAATAACTTCAAGGCACTCAAGGCATAATCCAAAAGTTATTTACAAAATGTGAGGAAAATTAAAAAAAAAAAAAAGCTGAAAGTCTATTTCTAAATAGCAGTCTAACCTCAGAAAACTTTCCCTGACCACAGTCAAATTCAGATTCTCTTAGCTATCTTCAGAGAGAAGCTTTTAATTAACTTCCAAAATGCCGTGAGACTCAAAAAACATATATTATAGTATCTAACTTGCCATTAATAAGGAGGATTCCTATCTAGCATATTTCAAGCTCCCATTGATTTAAATGAAAAGAGCCTTTTTACAGGAACTGTTATGGAAGAGATCTTTCAGCTCCAATTCATTTTGAGCATTCTGCTCTTAAACACCTTTGCATTGTGTTGTTTCCTATTTATAATAGAAACAGCATCACAACCAGTTCTTGGCTCTTTCTCAAAGAGAAAACCTTCACTATACACAACTTCCTTCACATTTAACACCACATCAGACAGCCTTCATTAATGAAAGGCCACACCTAACACTTTCCTGTTGCTAGCAGTTACAGACTAATTACTGTTACTTTGCAGGGCTGATGAATGGAACAAATACATTTTATATTTAAATGCGAGATGACTTCCTATACATCCATTTACAGAAAGATTTTCATAAAAATCAGAGAAGAGTAACTGAATAAAGATTGACTGTAAGAAAAATTATTATTATGTCTATTACTACTGAGAGCAAAGTTCTAAGGCATAAATGTAACTGAAAAGAAAATGTTCTATTAGCAAATAGAAGTCAAGCAGATCCTGAGACTCAGAGAAATAGTGACTCGGAGGGACTCTAGGGTACTGGGAGGTACAAACGCAAGGGCAGAGATATTTAGGGAGGGAACTTTATGGATAAACCCAAATACTTAGTGGATAAAGAGATTTGTGACATATCAAAATGGGGGTGGATTGCTTAACAGCCTTTTATTTATAGAACAACGTAGGTTTTTAAATACAACTGAAATCCAATATATGAAATTCGTAAAAGATACAAACAGAAGTTTTTCTGTACAGAAAGTACTCTGTAGCATGTTTGAAATTGAAAAAAATTCCAGGAAGTGCTGACAAAGAACCTTGTAAATGATTAAGGTGTTGAAGATGTCTCATAGCCAACATATGGCAGAGCAACCATAGGTCCAGCTATGTACAACAAACTCTTTTTAATTAATTAATTAACTAATTAATTAATTAATTTACATCCAGATGTTTGTCTCCCATTCCTCCTCCCACAATCCCTCCCCCTTCTCCTCTGAGAAGGTAGAGCCCACCACCATCCCCGTATCTCCCCACCCTGGCACATCAAGTCTTTGCAGAGCTAAGTGCATCCTCTCCCACTGAGGCCACACAAGGCAGTCCAGCTAGAAGGACGTATTCCACAGAGAGGCAACCATTTTAGGGATAGACCTCACTCTATGCAACAGCTTTAGGGATATCCCCTGCTCTAGTTGTTCCGGTCCCACAGGAAGACCGAGCTGCACATCTGCTACTTATGTTCGGGGAGGCCTAGGTCTAGCCCATGTATGCTCATTGGTTGGTGGTTCATTCTCTGAGAGCCCCCAAGGGTCTAAGGAAGTTGATTCTGTTGGTCTTCCTGTGGAGTTTCTATCCCCTTCAGGGCACTCTATACTTCGCCCAACTCTTCCATAAAACTATTCAAGCTCCATCTAATGCTTGGCTGCAGGTCTCGTATCCATCAGAGTCAGCTGCTGGATGGAGTCTCAGAGGACATCCATGCTAGACTACCGTCTGAAAGATTAATAGAGTATCATTAATAGTGTCATGGATTAGTGTTTGCCCATGGAATGGGTCTCTAGTTGGACATGTTATTGTTTGGCCGTTTCCTCAGTCTCTGCTCCACCCCTGTCCCTGCACTATTGTGCACAGGATAAATTTGGGGTCAAACTCTCTGTGGGCTGGTTGGAGTCCCTATCATTCCACTGAGGTACCTGAGTGCTACAGGAAGGGGTCCTTTTCGTAATCCACATCCCCACTTGTACAGGGAACTCTTAATGCCACTGTACTGTCTGACTCCTAGCTTCTGATGACAAGTGTTTTGTACTATAGTCAGAAGGTTAGATGAGATTATTAGTTCAGATTTATGGCCAAAAAAGCAAAATAATAATTTAAAGGAGTTTTAAAGTTTTGAGACTGGATGACTGGAAAAAATATAAGGCCAATATTCATTAATAGACATTAGGGGGAAATAAAGGTAATTTGTTTAAAGTGAAAAACTATTTTTCCCCTCATTTCCTGATTCTGGTTGTTTCCTTAAATGCTAGCAATTAATCTCATAGTCTTCTGGTAGAAGCTACCACTAACCCAAGCAAAAGATACACAAAGATTGTTGTAGCAACTATTCTCCAGGTTGGTGCCCTTGCAGAGCGATCAGAGGTAATAAACTCACTCCCAAGCTAAGCAAAATAACAACCTTAGAGTGTTCTGCCTAGCAAAGAACACACCAGTTATCCAATACCAAATGATTGGTCCTGAAATCATACACATACAACAAAGGAATAACGTATTGACTCAGCAGGTACATTTATATATTTGGATGTGTCTGTTTTTGTGTATGTACGTGTGTGTGTGTGTGTGTGTGTGTGTGTGTGTGTGTGATTTTAAAGAAAAATAAAGCTGTAAGTTTGAAAAGGAGCAAGGGGTTTTAAGGAAAAAGGAGAAGGGAAGAAGATGTAATTATAATCTAAACCCACTAAGCACCAACCACAAAGGACTCCATTGACTGTAGCATAAGGCAGACTGCTAGTAGCAAAATTCTAAAGAAGAAGGCCTTCAAGACTTCTGTTCCTAAGCATTACCTCGACAAATAAACACCTCTTCATACATAAGTTATCCCAAGTAACAATCTCCTCTTGGCATTTTTTTTCTCAGAAAATAATACCACAAAAATGAGTCAATGAACTGATAGAGAAGCCTGGGAACCAAAAGCAGGAAGTGAATGCAAGGAGATGAATAAGACTAACTCCAGTGACTTTATTTACACAAAGAGCAACTGCTCAGCCTGGAGGAGGCCAGCAACCTGTTGGAGATGGGATGCTCACACCATCTGATGCTGTCAACATAGGGGGAGAGAGAGCCTACTGACTGAAGGTAGAATTCAAATAAAAAGAGTAGGACTTACTAGCAGATAATTACTCAGAAAAAAAAGTGAGGAATATAAAATTGTTCAACAAAGAAAAAGTTATCAAGTATAATACTAACAAATTTACAAAGATGAAGAATGTAATAAATGATATCAGACTTGTCTGTTATACTTACAGTCATGGGTCGAATCTACAACAAAGCAAAAAAGTATGCATAGATCCAGATAGAGGTAGAAATAGAGATAGATAGAGATAGAGATAGATAGATAATAGATGTAGGTATATGCCATAGTTCAAATCCACAATAAAGCATGATATATATATATATATATATATATATATATATATATATATACACACACACACACAGAGAGAGAGAGAGAGAGAGCATTTATACAACATGGACAGATACTAAAATCTATGAGTATTCAAGCCATTTATGTGAAATAGGATCATATTGGCCTACATACACTATCCTAGTTAGGTTTATATTGTTGAAATAAAAAAGCATCATCAAAAGCAAGAAAGGGCATATTTGGATTATGTTTCTCAGCCACAGTTTATCATGACAGGAACTAGAGGCAGGAACTGAAGGCAAGGAAGGATAATACTGGTTTATGGCTTGCTTTGCCTGGTTTCTTATACAACAAAAAACCATATCTGCAAGAGCGACACAATCCACAGTAGGCTAGAACTTCTCTCATCAATCATTAAGCAAGAAACTTCCTTATAGAAATTGCCCTACAGACATTCTGATGGAGGTATTTTCTCAGTGGAGTTTCCTCTTCCCATATAACTCTAGCAATGTCAAGCTGACAAAAGACCAACCAAGACAACTGACCCTTTGTCAAACTGACACAACAATACAACACTATTAAAATATAAAATTTCTAATAATGCCAAGAACTTGAGGCTAGATAGGTCATGGACACAATGATTATCAATGTGTCTTTCAACCTTCATCTGAGAAACTCCCTTTTCAGTAGATGTAAATTGCCATAGAGACCAACAGCTAGAATAGGCAGTGTGCAAAGAATGAGAGTTTGGAGCACTTGGCCCTAAATAGGTTATCTTGTCACATCTTTGCCCCCAAAACTCAAGAATCTATGAGAAAAAGGAGGTGAAAAGATTTGGAGCACCAGAGGATGTGAATGAGGTCAAGGAAACAGCATTCTTCAGATACAAGACAGATGCACGTCTGACCTGACAGAGACTGTGATGACATACACAAGAGCTGCAGAAATTCAAGACAGACAGATCCCACCATGGAGAAGGGAAAGTGGGCATAAAGTTCCACACCTTCCCAAGAAACTGTACAATCCACAGTTGCTGGGAGAGGAAAAATCAATTTTATTCAGTGGACTGATACTCTATGGCTAGCCTCATGCTCGGGAGCAGTTGGCCCTCACAAATCAAGCTCCATGTATTTTGCTTGTTTGTTTATTTTGTGTTTGTATGTATGAATGTATGTATGTATATACTTTTTTTATTTGTTTTGTTGTTTTTAAGCGAGAGAAAAAAACATTGAGTAGGGAGATATAGGGATTTACCTATGAAAGGTGAAATAATATAAAATATTGTATAAATTTCTCAAAAAATAAAAAAAACCATAAACCTATAAATGTTTCTTTCTGACTTACCCCCAAGATGATATCATTTCAATATTTGTGTCACAGAATAAAAGGCATTCCAAATTGAAAATTCTCATAGTCTTATAAAAGTTCCAAAGCCTTTCTAAATATCCAAATTTCTTCAACTGTAGACTCCCGCAGTATAAAAAAAAAAATAAGTTTCAAACTTCTCATTCCAAGAGGAAATAACTAGGACACAGTGACAATAATATAAAGTTCCAAACTGACATTCAACAGTGTTAAAAAAATAACTTAGTGCTTGACACCCAGAACCCACTCATAATCCTCTTGTACAGTACCACTTCTCCAGATCTGCCTCCATGGTGCACAGCTTGCCTCACATACTCAAGTCTGATCTACTCCTCAATTGTTGCCATCTTTTACAGTTATCACATGACTGGTATCTCCCGCGTGCTGGAGGTACCCATTGCAATGTATGCTGCACCGTCATTAATGACTTCTCTCAGATTCTTCTCAAGGACTCTTGCCCTATCACACAGTGTTCTCCATGAACCCGTCATACCTTCCAAACCAGTGCTACCTGGATGACCTCACACAGGATAAAGTTTGGTTGTCATCATGAGATGCATCCATGTCAACCCTGGAGCTTAGGAGAATACCATAAGAAGACTTCACTTCAACAATGCCGTAGCTTTATGGATGGTTTTGCAGCCCTGGTTAACTAGCATTGATTGTCCAGAAGAAGGAAGATTTTACTTTAGTGGTGTTGGGATATTCTTACTCCCAACTGACTCTTCAGCTCGAGCTGACAAGATACCACAGATTCTTAATTCAAAATACCAAATGAATGGCTCAAACAGAGTCTTTGATTCTCTCTGAAATGTCACAGGACAGGTCTTCATTGTATGTATCTCTTTCAGCATTCTTCTCTTCCAATCTCTCACAGCAGCTCTGTCAATTCTGAGCACTCAATTGTTTTTCCTGACCAAATTTCTAAAGTTCTTCCATAATCCTCCCCAAAACAACATGGCCTAGTATGTCCCACCAATATTACTCATACCTGGTACTAATTTCTGTCATGTTCAGTTTCATTGTTGTAATTAAATACAAAAGCAACATGTGGAATAGAGGGTTTAACTAGCTTACATGTTCCAATTACAGAGTTCATCATAAGCAAACTCAAGCAAGAACCTAGAAGTGGGACTAAAGCAGACACCACGAAAAGGCACTGCTTTCTGACTTTCTCTTCTTGACTTTGATGTTTGATTTTGTACAATACAGGATCACCAGTCCAGAAATGGGTTTTGGTGATGCTTCCAGTTTTAAGGACACTCCCACAGCAATCATTAATCAAGAAGATGTGATGCAAACTTGTCTACAGGCAATCAGATGAAAAAGTTTTCTTAAATGATGTTCCTCTTCTTAGATAACTCTGACTTGTGTCAAGTTTACAAAAATCCAACCAGGATATGTACCTGACCACACACTCTAAATTTTTTATATTTATTTTATTTATGTGTATGAGTGTTATATCTACACATATATGTGAGTGTAACATGAATGACTGGTGCCAAGGTATAAGATGCTATAAGGTAGATTGAAACTGGTGTTCTGGGAAAAGTTGCAAGGAAAATATCTGTAAGTATGGAATGCACACAGTCTTTTTCTAACTAATTGTCTATCTTTAGTGAATGAAATCCTCAGACAGAACTCAGAATTAAAAAATGGTGACTGTATTGATATTACTCAAATACTATGAATTCTAGAACACTACAACAAGAAGAGCCAAATATTTCACTGTGAAAGAGCAGATAGTACAAGAAAGAGAAGCACACAGCATTGAAAAAGGCGCAAAGAAACTAGTGTTATCGCTGGACACTTGAGATATGCAAATATAGTCATACCATTCAGATGACAGAAGTGACAGCCATTGCTTTTAAGCAAAGAAAGTCTAAAATTGCCCTAACAAACGAATTAATTAATGCATTAAAGTATACTCCTCTGATTCTTCACTTAAAAATGGAGAGAGAGACATCCAAGAATGTGAACTCTACAGAAGAAAGGACAACCCAAGGAAAAATGACTGTGACTGTCATTTTCTCAGAAAGAAAAGTGAGATGTGAGGAATGAGCAAGGGGAGACCATTGTAGAAGAGAGCTTCACATCTAGTTTGCTTTCAACTACTTTGACAAATACTATGACCAAAAGGGAAGGAAAGGGTTTATTTTGTTCTGCATTTCCAGGGGTGTTCTACATCTCAACACTGGGGTGAGTCAGGGCATCAACT
The DNA here is from genome assembly GCF_008632895.1 of Mastomys coucha. Taxonomy (NCBI): domain Eukaryota; kingdom Metazoa; phylum Chordata; class Mammalia; order Rodentia; family Muridae; genus Mastomys; species Mastomys coucha. Next base: position 32,954,566 of record NW_022196897.1, on the reverse strand, counting down.
CAAGAAAAAACCTAAAGAGAGGAACCTTTGAGATTTCCAGAAACATTACCTTTTATTGGGTGGCTAACTCAGAGTCAAGGAAGTTAATCAAAAATCGTGAAAGAGTGCTGCTTACTAGATTATTCTCTGGCTTTTTCATGGAATCTTGCTTAGTTAGCTTCATTATGCAGCCCCGATCCCCATAGGAAGAGTACCACCCAAAGCAGGTTAAGCTCTCCAGCATCACTTAATAATCAAGACAATCCCCTATAAGCATGCTCACAAATCAATTGTAGATAATTCAGTCAAGGCTTTTGTATCAGATGACTATAAACTCTGTTGTTCATAATTAAAGCTAACTACAATAGGCTCCAATGCCAGCATGCCAATCTATAATCTATACTGATATCTTCTGCATGTTTTATTTTTCATTGATATCTATTATTATTAATTTCAATATCTCAACCTAATCAAATTTAATTGTCAGTCCAACTTTGAAAGTTTGTTTTGAGATGTTCATAGTATGGCAGTCTACATTGTCAGTGACAAGGTCTTTCTGAACATAGAAGACATTCCTCCAGGCTCTTTTGGTTTTCAAAGTTTCCATTGAGAAATCAACTGGTATTCTGATGAGCTTTGCTTTATATGGGAATTGTGGTTTTCCCTTGAACTTTTCAAGACTTTGCCTTTGATCTTTATATTCAGGTTTTGACTATGATATACCACAGGGAGTTTCTTTTCTGGTCTTGGCTATCATTGTACAGTACACTTTGGGTGTGTCCTGGTATTCTTATACCACTTCTATGCCTATAATTTTCTGATTTGGTCTCTCCATGGTGCCCCATGTTCCCTGTGTGTTCCTTTACCTGTGCTTTTAAATTTTATCATATTCTTTGTTTGTTTGATATAGTTCCCTCACTTAATTTTGAGACCAGGTAGTCTGGTGTTTTTCTTGATTTTTTGTTTGTTGTTTGTTTGTTTTGTTTTTTCTCTTTCTCTTTTTATTTTCCAATGGAAAGGTTTACTGTGAGTTTCCTAGTTGGATTATTCTTTTTCTATTTCATCCTCATTTCAATGTGAGTTTGCAATAGTTCTATATTTTTATTTAATTCTGATTTCAAATCTAGTACTGTCTTCATCATTCCATTCAGAATTTTTTGTAGCTTTGCTTTAAACTTTCACTCTCAATTACATTCTTATTCATTTCTCTAGTATGAGAAAAGAAAAAAAGAATCTATGACTGAGCTGTAACTACAAAAGCAAATAGCTTTGCATCCTGTTTCAAGATGTGTGCCCTTTGTCTTGCATTTGTACTTCTTCAACATGTGACATTACCCTCTCTTAGTCTCTTTTCTAAATATTGTCCTATAACCAAAATTGTGTATTTGTGTGAATGTGTGTGTGTGTGTGTGTGTGTGTGTGTGTGTGTGTGTGTGTGTGTGTCTACTGGGTTCTTTTGCAGGTAATGAATAACTTCATGTGGCCACACATGAAGTCAATAATAGAAACTCACCTCCACATCACTCACTCATAACTACCCCAAAGGACCTATTGCCTGACATCAGACCTCTGGAATAATCTGGGAAAAAAACAACAATTTATACTGAAACGCAAAACCTGCAATCTATTTCCAGATACACAAATTCATTTTCACAAGAAAAACAATACAAAAAACAGACAATATATGCCCCTACCAAAACTGTCAGTTCCATAGTAATGATTCCCTGTAAGGACAACTCAGATAAAATTAAAGACACATAGATCAAAAGAACAATTATAAGCATATCCAAATGGTTCAGGGAGAATGCAAGTAAACACAGGAATGAAATGAGAGAAGACAGAATAAATTCATGGTTGAAGTATAAATGCTATTCCAGCTTAACCAGGAAATATCTCTTTCAAATGAACAGCAGAAGGGTGGTACTTATAGCTGCCTAGTGGCAGTTGAATGTTCAACCCTAAACAAGACCATTCCTCTTGGACTCGGAGAACATCAAAGAATGGGTAGAAAGGGAGTATAAGAGTCAGAAGACAGAAGAAAAGTCTACAAAAGGCTGTCTTCTGATCATAGTTGATCATAATTGATCATAATTGATGATTGCAATTGTTATTCCACAGCCAAAAAAGGTAAGCTCACCAGCTCCACTGGAATTTTCCAGATCTACAGTCACATAGGATGCTTGACTAAACTCAGTGTGTAAGGAAGGTAGAAAGAAGCCTGAGGGATTAACGGTGGTAGGATGGAGATAAGAGAGTGTCAAGAATAAAATCAATTATAATGCATATTGATAGATAGATAGATAGATAGATAGATAGATAGATATTGTCAAAGAAAAATTTAACTTTAAAAATAGCTCAAATATTTCTAAATATAAAGCTAATATAATAACATGTACTTAGTACAAACCACAAACCATAAGAAACTCAAGAAGAAGGAAGACAAAAGTGTAAATACTTCAATCCTTCTTAAAAGGGGGAACAAAATACCCATGCAAGGAGTTGTAGAGAGTAACTATGAAGCAGAGACTAAAGGAAGGACAATCCAGAGACTGCTCCACCTGGGAATCCTTCCTATATTTAATCATCAAATCTAGACACTATTGTGGATGCCAGCAAGTGCTGGATGAAAGGAGCCTGATATAGCTGTCTCCTCGGAGGCCTGACAGTACCTGACTAATTCAGAAGTAGAGGCTCACAGCCATCCATTGGACTGAGCACAGGGTCCCCAATGAAGGAGCTAGAGAAAGGACCCAAGGAGCTGAAGGGTTTGCAGCCCCTTAGGACAAACAACAATATGAACTAACCAGTACCCTTAGAGCTCCCAGGGACTAAACCACCAACCTAAGAGTACACATGGTGGGACTAATGGCTCCAGCAGCATATGTATAACAGAGGATGGCCAACTTGGCCATCAATGGGAGGAGAGGCCTTTGGCCCTGTGAAGGTTCTATTCCCCAGTGTAGAGGAATGCCAGGGTCACTGAGGAGGAAGGGGTGGGGTGATGAGCAGGGTGGGGAGAGGGAACAAGGGGTTGTTTTAGTTTTTGTTTTTTATTTTCTTTTATTCTTTTCTTTTTGTGGAGGGGAACCTGGGAAAGGAGATATTGTAAATAAAGAAAACATCTGGGCTGGAGAGATGGCTCAGTGGTTAAGAGCACTGACTGTTCTTCCAAAGGTTCTGAGTTCAATTCCCAGCAACCACATGGTGGCTCACAACCATCTGTAATGAGATCCAGTGCTCTCTTCTGGTGTGTCTGAAGATAGCTACAGTGTACTCATGTATATAAAATAAATAAATCTTGTAAATAAATAAATAGTGTTTAAAAAATAAAACAAAAAGAAAACATCTAATAAAAATGCAAAACAAATTCAGAAATATAAAGCATTATTGTTATAACAAACACCTAGAAAATATCACAAAGATAGTATAAGTAGAAAAATAACCTGATGCTTTCCTGAGTTCTTAAAGCAATGTACAGAGATACAGGATGTAAGTCAGAATGCCCTGAACACTGTTAGTGAAGAGTCCAAGCTTTGCCTGAACTCTTTGGCTAGACATAGAAGCTAAAAGAAGAGCCTTTGTTGAAACCAAGATTAACCCTCTGCTTTAAAATGAAGCCTTTCTACCAATTTCCAATCAATATACTTTCCTTATTCTAAAAAATATTGTGCTACAAATTGAGAAATAGGAATATTAAATCTTCATGTAGGTACATTTTTTATTTTCTGAAAAACTATTACAATGGTACAGCTGTATAAATATTTGATACTAAAAACTAATAAATAATGTTGCTGTATGCAGTAATTTCACTGGGTAACATAGCAGTAATGTTATAAAACATAAAAACATAGATTAAGTGGCTTCTATGTTCCTGTTCACTCATTTAGTAAAGCCAAAAGAATTTAAATGTGCCAAAACTAGATATTATCCAGTTTCATAACTATTGAGTCTGAGAATAACTTATTTCTCATACAGATAATAAATATTTATATTCAGAATTACATTACTTTTCAGAAACTTAAAGTATGTGTAAAAATTTAAAATCATGGAAAAAGTACATAATTCACCAATTTAAGCACATTTTTGTCTTTTGGGGAGCCTATAACTCATGGCAAAACTCTTTAACTCCAAATGGTTTAACATTCTTTATGTAAACCATGCTTTCTGAGATTAATAACATGAAAGTATAAAAAATAGATTGATATGATTAAGAACTTCAAAAGAAATAGCATTGGTCTTTTTGACAATTAGCATCCTATTTCCCAACTATCATACGGTGGTTTACAAAAGAAGCCTCTAAATATTTAAAATGTCAAAGACATTTAAGAATTGATTCTGTAATGTAAAACAGAGGGATGTTTCAAAATATATATGAAGAGTGTAACAGGGATACGAGAAATAATAAGATAGTTAATTCCTCATATTTGCAGTTGCTCCATACGTACACATAAACCTATTCATCTTTTAAAGACTATGATTATTACACAATAGAAATTGTAAGAAACCAAAATAGCAATATCAATGAAAAAGAATCCCATAGACAGTGCTGATTATATTTGATACGGTTTAGAAACTGGCTTTGAGTTAGTGTCTGCTTACAGAAATACTTGGAGAAAGAATGTCCTTGGGAACAATCATAAACAGAAAACTCTATAGACTAAATTTACAAAGAAATAAATACATACATAGTCTATAAAGGCAATGTCTTGAGCACTATGTTGGCAATCTTCCAGGAGCCCTGGGAACATGCCTAATTTCCATCTAAATTTGCACACATCTTTATTGCAATCTCATACCCTGTGAAGATTTACGCACTTTCATGTCCTTTGGCACAAGAGGAAAAATGACATCTCTCTCTCTCTCTCTCTCTCTCTCTCTCTCTCTCTCTCTCTCTCTCTCTCTCTCTCTCTCATCCTTCAACTATATATCAGGAATCTAAATCATATTTCGTGAGATCTATCTCAGCATCACTAATATTTAAAGAGTGGAAAATCCAGTCACAACTTTAGTTATAGCACTTACTGCTAAATAATTTCCACAATGGGAATTGAGTTATACAAATGAATAACTGAATGATACTACATTCCACAATAATTCTCACTGTAACTCATCCCACCTGGGTATCAAATACATGTATTCTCAAGTTAGTTGTGATGTTACTGAAATTTACATTTCTTCAAAAGACTGCTTCCTGCTTGTCCATCTGCAAGCAAGTATCTCTAGAGTCATTCCTTTATTCTGTGTTTCTAGCATGTCCTTTTCAGGATAAAAGCAAAATTATATTTAACATCACCAGAGATGCCTTCTCTAAGACTAATGCCTATTGCTTTTTTCCCATCTACCCTCATGTTTATTGTTACTTTTTCTGAAAATTAGTTTATGGTATATTTTCTATCTCTTTGGCTAATTTTTTTTCTTTCATTATCTATACCTGTCCGCAATAAATAGGAACTACTTACTTAAATGTCAACAAAGCCTCAGTCATAACTACAAGTCTTCATTTAACTCTTAATTCTTATTATATCAATAATTTCAATAGTTTACTGAACATGAAAATCTTGTGTGTCTACTAGACTCTCTTTTTCCTGTATTAACTCATCTTCCATCCTCACAAAACATTGTCTTTACCAACAGTTATCTAAAAGCAACTTGGGAGAAATTTCAATTATAAGATATTGTGTTTATCTTTACATATCCACTTTTATGGAACAGTTTGAATTGGTCCAACACCTTGCTAAACTGTACCCATGCATCAGAAAAAACAAACAAACAACAAAACTCCTAAACATATCTATAGACATTCTCTCAGTCTATTTTAAAAACTATGCTCCTTGTTAGCATGTCCATTGATTGCCTCGGACTGGTTAGGCAGCCATGTTGATGAGACTTCATGTAGCTTCAGACATTTCTAAGACACACAGTCTCACACACACCTCTTGTTCCTCTATCTCTTATAATTCTTCTGCCACCTCTTCCATGATCCCTGAACCTTAAGTAAGGAAATTGTGTTGTAGATGTATCGGTTGTGTGTGGGCATCCCATGATCTCTTGATCTCTGAATTTTTAATCAGTTGTGCTCATCTTGAGATTATACACATGCAGGTAGAGCTATATGGCCTGAGCAGGTTATATTTATGTATGTACTAATTGCTATCACATATATATAACAACAATTAAAGAAAAGGAGTAAATTTTGCCTGAAATTTTGATTAAAAATTGTTCTCTAGGTACAAATGCTTATTTTAAGTTATATGAACTCAGATTAATTCAAATATAGACCAAAGAGCTTTGAAAACATAAAATAAGGAATTTGAAGTCAATGTGGGTGTTAAATATGACTTCTAGAATAAAGGCTTAATATCTAACATGAAGAAGTGGTTGTTATATATTGAATTTATAAACAGTGTCTTCTTATTCTGTCATTACCCGTACTAATTGCATCAAAGAACTTAAATTTGTGCAATAGGCATAGATGAAAGTACAAGTTTATTCTTTAGCCTTTTGTTCTGTGAATAGTTATGTTTTTTAGTTGGCAAAAACAAAGGTACTAGATAAAATATTGAAAGTGCAGTTCTGCAAATGAGAAATCATAGCAGTTTATATTAAATTCCTAATCTAGTCATTTGATAATTACATGATTAGGTAGATTTTTTTTTCTTAGATCATTTCTTATGTACTCAATAGAACAGAATGCCTTCTTTGAAGGTTAGGATACAAATTACCTAATTAAGTCACAGACTGTGTGTAAATAAAATCAAACGCATGATGAAATTGATGCTGTGCACGGTAATTCTGAACACACTGTTGTATTCACACAAAGAACAATAAAGTAACTGACAGTTACATTCATCAACTTTTGTTTTCCACTCTTAATTTTAATCTTATTTACTTAAAATATGCTCTTGTATTGAAGATGGACAATATATATATTACTGCATATATATATGCAGTAATAAAGTACATATAGAAAAATTGCCAATGTATTTGCTTCATGTTAACATAGAAAATTTCTGTCCTTGTTTCTGTGAAGCTGCTGTGGACTTACATATTTTTAGAAGCCTTAATTGGAGCCTGTAAAACATCATAAAGATCAAAGCACTTGCTTTGCAAACCTGATAGCCCAAGTAAAAATCCCTGAATCTTATGCTGGGAGGAGAGAATTGACTTCTGAAAGTGGTTCTGTGATCTCCACACATGTGCCCTTGCACACATGTACCTGCCCCAATTCACATGTACACACACACAATAATAGTAATAATAAAGAAATTTTGAGATATAATTTATTCGAATCTGACTCTTTCTCCTACCATGGAGGATTGAACCTTGGGTCTCACCCATGATAGAAAAGTCCACTACAAACTGTTCTATACTCCCATCTCAGTCTTCTAAAAACCAGTCCATCTGTTCATCTGTTGTTCTCACCATCCATTCATGTTATTGCCATCTTGTTTCTATTCCAAATCTGAAAGAAATAGCTTAAAATTTAACTTTTAGCCAATAATATCAAGATGATTCTATTCTATGTATGCAATTCTTCCAAATTAATGTCACTATTTTATTATAAATTCTACAAAGAAATGTATACCTAGAAAATAGGAGACTTATCTAGATTCTTGGTTCCGAGCAGTTAAAAAATCAACCAAACAAACAAGTAAATAGACAAGCAAACTTACTCATCTTCCTGCATCTTTTCTGAAATTCTTGGTACTGAATTCATAAAATGTACTAATTATATCTGAATACTTGTTCTCAATTTGCTAGATCAGCTGTGAATCTGTCACAATAAAATAGGTAATTTTTAAGGTCATTTCAAGTGTTTTCTATGAAAAAAAGCATAAAACCATAGTTTGGTTGGCTTATAGATAGTAGAATCCTGATATAAACATCAATGAATGACAGAAGGGTCTTCTAAGAGAACCTAGCCCCAGCTCCCCAAGGCTGAAAATCAATGAGACATGCACAAGAACAAGGTGGCCAGGGCTGAAGTTATAATCAAAAAAGGAAGCCACAAACACAGAGAAACAACCAAAAGCAAAAGGGATGGTTTAGGCTCATGAGCAGATCCAAGAGAATGCTTCCAGATTTCAGGGAACACTGACTGATGACTAGTGGAAAGAAGCCACATTCCAGCACTTATGGTGCTGAGTGTCCACTTGAGAGACAGTGGGTGAGCAAATACCTGTGAAGTGAGATGATTTCAGCTTTGGACTCCAGTATGCACCTTACAGCTGCTACAAGGTCTAAGCCGAACAGGTACTTCCTCATGTGTTAGAGTTAAATCAGAGAATTTTAGATTTCTTCAAATACACTTTGGAAATCAGTATATCTAAACTACATCAACTTAATGTCAGCCAAGTCCTTGGGGCCTCTTATTCAAGAGGTAGGAAGAGATTTCCTTTATATTAGTATTTCTGCTAATAAGCAGCATGTTCTGGGTGTAATACAGCACCAAAAACATGCAATTATTAGCACACCTGTGCTCTAGGGCACTGAAGAGATCTCTTCAGGTTGATTTAAACCTATACATAATCAGAGTTTGCTTCCCAATATTTATAGCTGCCCTTTTTGTTCAGGGAATAACATATTTATTTTAAAGATTAAAATTTGAATTTGTAAAGGTTCATCTCATTCATCTGATAAACCACATCCCATTTTAAATGGAAGCTTTGTAGCAAAGCACTTCCTCCTGGCCCTATAAATATAATCCAAGGCAGCAAAGAAAGCCATGTGCTGCTTCCAGGCTCTACTCAACTGCTGCATTTTAAAACTGCTCCCCACTGTGCTATCCTCGGAGGCGATAAAGAAGAGCTGTTTATTACTAGACTCTCCCCAACCTCCATCTTCTTGTTCCCTTGGGTCCTTATACTTCAAGACCGTGATTGCATCTGAGCTGAAATAAATCTCTTATGGATGCCTACGTTCGACAAGGAGGCACAATCACTGCCTACCACATGAATGCAGTCCTTCAATAGAGGAGGCAAAAGAACTTTGCCTTTCAGGATCTCTAAATGCTAGGGAGCTAAGACAGTCCAAGATAGCAATTCTATTAACCTATGCTTTGTACCCTAGTCACTTTTACCCCACCTCATCTCATTTCCATGCCACTATGAAACTCAAAACACCTTGTTCTTGCTATGGGCTCATATGTATTTCATGCTACTTTACCAAAGGGGCCATATCTACTCACTCAATTATACATATACAATAAAAAATTTTTCTATCTTTTTATAATTTAAATTATCTTTCATACTCAACTTACATGCCCTTCCCAAAGACAGATCAAAGCTTCTACTGGCGATGCATAAAATAATAATAATTTAAAAAATTAGGTAGAATGTTGTAAGGTAGAAAGCATGAAAGGGACAAATTAACAATCACGGAAGTCTATGGTACTAGAATGTGAAAAAATAATGTGATCGTGTGCAATAGTAATGCTAATATAAGAATAAAACTTAGAGATATGCTTTATTTGATCAAAGATAAAAGTTCCTTTTAATGATAAATGGCTGAGTAAATTTAAAAGAAAGAAAAGATTCATTTTGTCTGTTTCTGAGGTTTCAGTCCAGTTCTGCTGGCTTCATTCTTAAAGACCTGTAATTAGGTACAAACAGCATAGGTGTGGTGGATCAGAGATGCTCTACTCATGGCAGTCAAGAGGCAAATGGAACAGAGCTTCCAGCTGCCTTCTTAATTCTGATTTTGTTCAACTTCAGACCTATGGCTACCAGATAGTTCTAACCACATTCAAAATGGGTCTTCTCCCCCAGGCTGTGGTCCTACATACCAACCATGTTTGGAAACCTCTTCATAGACAAAACTTAAAATGCATTTCACTAATCTATCAAGCCAATCATATTGTCAATCCAGACTTAGCAACATAAGAAATAAATGTGGCAGATAATTAATATCTAGGGAAGTGGGCTGCAGAGAAAACACAGGAACAAAAACAGACCTGCTGGATGAAGATAGCTTAGTGTATCGAAGGGAGAATTTAGGAATCAGAGTGAATTGTGAAGAGTCATGGGTAGGCCACAGGAAAGTCTGTCTGAGTAGCAAGTGTACAGATCATAAGCCTGGAGTAGCACTTCACCAGATAGTGTTTAGACAGGCAAGAGTGAACAATTAGACCAGATTGGGGAAAAAATCTATTGTATTAAAATGACCTAATGAGTCGATATTATGTTTCTGTTTTAATGATATTACTAAGAATTAGTGTCTCAACTTCAGTGGATATATCTACTGAACAACTCTTGCCTCTAAGACTCAGAAGATGGTAGAAATGTAAATAGAAAAATTGCCAGATTCAGAGGACCAGAATAGCTGCTCTGATTTCCCCAAGAAATGACAGTGAAACTTCACACATTATACACCACCAGTGTAAGTGGCAACGTAAGTCCTGAACAGTGACAACACCAGTAGACATACTAATGTGAAAGACAGAAAACTCATGATGCACGACCCCTAAACAAAGAATGACAAACAACTAAAAATGCAAAAAAACAAGAGAAATAGTCTTCCCCATGGATGAGCAACAATATCAAGTGGACAGCCCCAAAAATTATAAACATGCAAGCAACACTAAATGAACTCAGTGGGTTGTAGTTATATAGTTATGCATATTATATATGTGCAACAGTAATGAAAAAAGAAGAGGCCAGCAAGGGGAGTAAACACAGGAGATATTTACTCAGGAAAAAAAGGAAAGAGAGTAAGAGAATAATTATATTTTGATTAAAAAAGAAAATAAGATGGACTATTACATCATGGATAAATTACATATTATCACTTCAGGAAAAAGACATTAAATATACAGATTTCAAAATTATGTATATTTTGTTTACAGCAAAAAAATGGAGCCAGAAAGTCAAGAAATACAAATGACTGACATGAAATGTCAAGACTGAACATATCCTTTTTAATCTTCATTTTGACATGTTCTAATGTTAATTTTGCATATGCAACTGAAGGGGCCATCAGAACTTTGAGAAAAAGATATCTCCAAAGAACAGAATTGGAGTATAGTCAATATATTCCAAATTATATATATAAACACACTAGATATAATGTACTGTGTTTTAAATATTATGTTTAAAGATAATTACATTAAACGTGCATATATTTTAAGCATAACACTAAGTATAGAATATATGAATATTCATAACAGTAATATTAATAAATATCATAATATTGTAACATTATATCCCAAGTGTTATGAATGCATGCCATTCAAAATTGAGCATGATTTGTTTTTGCCATTTTTAATCCATCAGCAGTATTTCTTAAGTAATGAAAGCAGTAAGTGGTTCAGGATATGTATTCATTCCTCATTGGAGAATTCTTTAATTAAGTTTTTAAAATTAAATATTGAAAAACTTAAATATTTTAAAGTATTATAGTTCTCATTAATATTCTCACTTGAAAATAAGTACAAGAAATGTAGCTTTAAAAATATAACCTTAATTCACTACCTTGAATTTTAAAAATAAAGTTACCATATATTTTAAAAGTCTATTCACTCAACAACTCATTTTCATAAAAGAAAATACTCAGAGAAGACATATAACATTCATACACAGTTATGTACACATACACAGACACGCACATGCACATATACACACACACACACTCACATGCACACACTTGAAATTGTTTCAGCTGTCCCACAGAAATCACTCAAAAGCAAACCGAAATGATCAGACCAGCTCCTTACCCACCTCACCAGTCAATTTCGAGAGAGAAGGCAGTCTTCAGACTGAAGCAAGTGGACAGATTGAAGAACGAGGAGGGGGGTAATGTTTGCTGGAAGTAGCTCTGAGAAATCTTGTTCACAGCCTGGAACTGCATAAATTTTCTCTGCATATGTTATTGCTACCTTGGGGGCCATGATAGCATATGCATTTTGGGTTTTTCAAAAAATAGATATATGTACACGAATATGTGTGTTTAATGCATAAATATTATGATGACTTTCCTTTTGTGGTTCTCTGTAGTCCCTTCAGACGTTACTGTGGTATATACATTAAATAAACAGTAATGTTTGAGAGCGCGGGTACTTTTTGAGAAAGAACAAAACAGCAAGGTTGGAAGGGGGTAAGTATTATTGACAAATTTAGAATATTTCAATAGTAAAAAAAATCTTATTGTGCCAAATAAACTCGACAAGGCAATAAAGACATTTAGACACAACACTGGCTCTAAAAGAAAAAAATCACTATGAATATATAAATGGGATGTAGAATCCTGGAGAAGACAACCACATTTATACAACAGCACAGTAGCTCAAAAAGCAAGAAAAGCAAACATACTATTCAGACATATAACACTATTTTAAAAAAGTACTTCTGGTCAGGTGACATTAATAAAACAAATAACTCGGCACCCTGAATACCTGAGGCCTGTTACTGTGAAATGGCATTATTACCAATGTCAGTTAAGTTCTTAACACACTTTGTTTTTCAGAAAAGATACATGTTTGGTAGTTTCTGCCTTTCCTGTAATTTCTGTGCATGATAAAGTGGTACAGGGAAGGCAGATGACTGTAAGATGTTTTGTTTCCTAGTAAGTTCCCTGAAACAGAGATTGACAAATCTAATATGAATCCCCAGAAAGTCAGTTACTTCTAAGCTTCAGTACTATGAAATACATAAAATGAATGCATGATCAATGAAATGAAATATGACAAAGTGTTTCGTATTGATGTTTTCTTCTTTCAAAAATGTATTCTTGGTTAACATCCCCAGTCGGGTTTTCCATACATTTTCTTATTCACAATGTATAGATTTCCTAGTTCTGATTTCATGTTCAGGAGAGCCTGGGGAAAAGTGGGAGATTCCTTCAAGGCAGGGCTGCTCCCCGGCCTTTCGCATGAGAAAACTGTTAGGCGCATTAAAGTATTCCTGACGACGCTGCATTCCTTTGTTCAGAGTGAGTTTTGGGAACACATCCTTTTCTCATTATATTTCCATAAAATATATTTGATCTATTCTATTCTTAGAATACCTCTGATGTGGTCTGTGAGTGGAGCACAGTATAAAAATATTTCTTTTTTATATGAGACAAAATGTTTCCATTTCTTAGACACATAAAAAAAATCACTATGTAGAGCTCTAAGAAAGTAAAACGTGTCTGTCCGTTTTGGTGAGGCTCAGGAGAGACCACAAGGACCCCTCCTCCTCCATTGTAGTTCTGAACCTCACCCAAGACACAGAGCCTCTGCAGAACAAAAGGAGAGCAGGCTGCTAAGTAGAGGCCAGGAAGGCTGGGAAAGATTCTGGGTCCTGGAGCTAGAAAAGCCCATTTATATTTAGAAGAAACGAAAGGAATTACCCTTCTTCCTCTAAGACAAAATGAGTTTCTACTAAATTTATATTGGGAACTAAAGCATGGTCAAATATTTTAATAGTTTAATGTGAGTGGTTAATGTTTCCAACTAGTGGCAAATAGTTGGGATGTTTGCTTAGTTAATTCAATTTAAAAACCACTTGGAGCCAAACCTGAACTTCCCACAGTTTTTACCGCATACGCCCATAAGACAGCACTGGGTCTTATGTCTCCCAGCAACAGGCCTGGTGGGTGACTCTTCCAAGGGTTAGCAGAACTCTTTGAGGACACATGTCTTTGGCATCTCATATGAGAAAAAAAAATTACCTAAATCTCGCTTGTCAAGTTCAAAATGAAACTGAAATTTTATCCCAAAGATTGTCCTTCTCACACTCCAAAAAATAGCATTGAGGAAATCTACTGTTAAACACAGCTTCATAGTTAAATTTTAATCGCGAATGTAAGTCTTGCTTTGGCAAAAATTTGGTCTATCTTGTTTAACATATTACACACCATAACTAGAACATAATACTCAACACATATTTACAAAAGTATGAATAAATGAGTGAGTGATGATATGGTTCCTGCTCCTCTTCCTGGTTCCTGTCACTGAGCAAGAAATACAGGAAGTTGGGCCAGTGACATTGCTCGGCAGGCAGAGTGAGCACCAGTCCTTGCAACTTGTCCTCTGACTTCCATGTGTATTCTTTTATTTTTTTTGCATAATATTTTCTAAAAGTATTTTTTCTTTCTCAGTGAAGGTAAATTATATAAATTATTCCCAAGTCAGAAAACTGTAACTGTAATATTTCTAATAATTCACTTTCTCATTACAATAATTGGTATGTATAAATGAAGAAAGTATTCTTTTTTATTAGATATTTTTCTCTATTTACATTTCAAATGTTCTCTCTTTTCCTGGCTTCCCCTCAAAAAAAAAAAAAGCAAACCCATTCCCTCCCCTTCCCCCTGATCACCAATCCATCCTCTCCAGCTTCCTGGCCCTGGCATTCCCCTACACTAGGGCATATAGAATCTTCACAGGACCAAGGGCCTCTTCTCATATTAATGACTGACTAGGCCATCCTCTACTACATATGCAGTTGGAGCCATGAGTCCCACCATGTGGGACTCTTTGGTTGGTGGTTTCATCCCTGGGAGCTCTGGGGGTACTGTTTCCAACTCAATTGTTCACAGAATTAGAAAGAACAATTTGCAAATTCATCTAGAATAACAAAAAAATCCATGTGTATTCTATGGCATATAAACACATGTGCACACACACACAAATAAATAACTAAATAGCCAAGTATAAGAGAGAGAGAGAGAGA
>NW_022196897.1:32923948-32939788 GCF_008632895.1 Mastomys coucha | reverse complement strand
GAGGGAGGGAGGGAGGGAGAGAGAGAGAGAGGAAGTACAGGAAGCTTGTCCTTTCAAACTGAAAGCCTAACTGGTTATCTAGAAAACCCTGATATTTTACCCAAGAGATGTCACCTACCTTTTTGAGAAGTAGTTGTTCCTTGGATTAAGTAGCTACAGCATGCCAAGATACTTTTTGTGAGACATAGTACAGTGTTTAAAAAGAAAAAGAAAAAGAAACTAAACATCTCTGGTAAAGATTGAAAGAGTAAACAGCACTCTAACCTCAAGCACTAACAAAGTGCCCACAGTCTCTTGGCTCTGACTCCACCAGCACTCCTACCATTGTTACTAGACTAAGGCACGCTGTTGTGTATCATCCTGCTGTAATGACACCTATGTAAAGTCATGCAATGAAACAGTAGGGATTATGAGAGAAGTGATGTTGGAATACAACGATCAAAACCAAATATTAAATATAAAAAAATACTCAATATATTCAAATGTATAAGATTATTTTCCACTTTGTCAGATTGTTTGGTTTGTAATACCTTTATATGACATAACTAATATAGAAATGTATTACAATATAGACAACCCTGAAAATTTTGAGTCATTAAAAATATCCAAGAGGAATGGCAACACAGATTTATACATAGTAAATTGTTAAGAAATGCACAGAGTAATATCATTTTACCTTCAAAAGGACTTGAAGTGGAAGTGAGCCCCAGAAGGGTAAGAGCCCATGATTTCTTGTGGAGAAGTAGATGAGAGACTACATAAAATCAAATAGTGATCTGTGATACCAGATGTGGGTGAAAGCAACTCGGAACATATGTGGTGAATAAGGTAGTGTAGATGTTAGAAATGTATGCATGTGTGATTTGTGCAGTCCTATGTGGCATACTTCTAATGTTTACATTTTTCAGTGTTCAACTTATAATTCCTACAATTAAAGTTATGCAGAATTTCCATAATGCAAATTTTTACTTAATAGATCATTCACATTGAAACAATTCTTATTTTCAACTGAGAGATAGAGCAAAATTTCCTATACCATCTCCTGGTAGCATGAAAGATGCTAGGTTATAAATTTCAGCCTGATCCACACATCATTACCATTTTTTAAAAAAGGCTCATATAATAAATGTGTCTCTTAATCATAGCTGAGATCTGTTCTCTAGATTTTGGAAAAGCGCTAAGTTGTGGGAGTATCAAACCACTATTTGATAGTAATCTAAGGCCTGTTTCATGAAATAGAGTCCATACCCAACACTGCCCAGTTGGCAAAGAACCTAAGACTGGATCAGCCATGGACCTAGGGGGAGACCAAATACTACTGTTCTGCTAATAGAACATAGCAATTAAATAACTCCAAAAAACACTCTGCTATAGCCATATATCAGTGTCTTGTTCAGCAATTATCATAGTAGTTTCCTTCTGCATTAGATGGGAAAAATACAGAGACACACAACTTATACATTGTGCAGAAAGTGAGAGACCTTGGAACACTCAGTCCCAAATGGGATGCTCCATCAAATCCCTCCACTCAGGACTCAGAGAACCCTGAGGAAAAGGAAGTGGAAAGACTATAAGAGCCAATGAGGATGGAAGATGACAAGGAACAAAGGCCTTCTAGACACAACATGACTGAAGCACGTGGACTAATAGCGACTGTAGCAGCATGCACAGAGCCTGGACAGACCTAAACCAGATAGGATCCCAGCACTGAAATGCGAAGTAGGCACAAGCCCCATCCTTTCCTAGAGGCTATTTGCAAGTGATAACCTCTCCCAAAGGAAAAATTAGTTTTCTCCAATGGGCCCTAAATGGGTACACAAACCACACTTAAGGAAGGCCCCATTCTCAGCAGTAGGTGGCCAACTTAAAACAAACTGGTATTTTGGCACGGTTTTGGTCTCACAATACATTTTCTGGGCTCTTTTGCTTACAATTCTTTTCCTTATATATATTTTTATTATTATGTGTTTTGTGTTTATGTGAATGTGGGTCTAGCATCTGTATGTGTTTCTTGTGGTTTTCCTTTGACTCTTTTTTCTGTTTGTATGTTTTCTATTATTCTGGTTTATTTGTTTTTATTTTTATCTTATTTTATTTCCTTCATACTAGTATTTTTAGATGTCTTTCTGCTAATGAAAAAGAAAAAGAAAGGGTGTGGATTTGGGTGGGTGGGGAAGTAGGAGGGTCATGAGGGAGCTGGGGAAGGGAAACTGTAATCAGAATACGTTGTATGAAAAAATTTGATTTTGCTTATGAAGGTGGTAAATGCTACAAAACAAGGATAAAGTGTAAAATAATGTATAGCAAAAAATTCCATAAGGTAACTGTGGTTTTAAAGGGGACCTACACCTTGAGACACAGAACTACTCTGTACACATGTATGTCTAGTGAATTATACTTTAGCTGCATACCTAGGAAACCATTAAAATAGATAATCTTAAATTATTATGAGTTTGCATAATCTTAACTTTGGGTCCTATGAAAAATAAATGGATAACCCAATATTGCCTTTGCCTGCTATAAGTTAGAGTCATTAGTCATACCTTTAAAAAAACAAAAACAAAAACAGTTCTTTTCTATTTCTCTTCCTCCCTTTCTTGCTCTAAAAAAAGAGCAAGAATGACAGGAAATACTAATAAGCTCAATTTATACAAGCATTTGTCAACAGGTTGCTAATCTGTAAGTGAAAGCAAGGGTCAACTGATACCATGTGAGGTCTGCAAAACTAAGTGTGTTCTCGTTTTCTGTGTATTTAGAATTTTTCTAATTCTAAATGTCAGTAAGTCTTGAAGGATTAGAGAAAAGACTGTGCATTGTTATCTTGAGCTTAGAAAATTCTCTTCAGTTGCCACTTTGCTGCCACTTCAGTTGCTACTTTCATGTCCACAGTAGTATGATTAGCCTGCAACCATAACTGATGAATTCTGAAAAAGGAAGGGAGTTGGGGGATGGACTACCTGAGCACAGAGATCTCCGGAGGCAGTGAGCAGGTACAAACAGAGTCAGGAAGAAGCTCGAGTGAGACAGCTCTTTTAATGAGGGTGGGGAACAAAGGCTATTTAAATATTTGGGAAGTGGTTAAGGGTCTTCAGGATGAGCACACATCATTGGCCAGGGTCAGGGTGCTGGAGATGCCTTATTAGCATAAGGAGAAATTTCATGTGCTGCTGGACATGACTTTATAAGGAGAGAGGAAGTTTAACCTGGCTAGTAGGCTACATGACCTCCTAAGGGAGGGCAATGGTAAGGTGCAGGGTTAGTGCCCATAACAGTCCTCCTACTGCTGCGAATATCAGGATGAGATTTCCAGGGCTGGATACTCCTAGACCTCATTCTTGTTTCAGGTCTACTTCCCATAGCTCCACAGAGCCCATGCTTCCCAGCTCCACATTCAGCGATTGTTTCAAAATAGTACTTTGTAAGTAGAATTGAATAGAAACCAATAAAGTAAGTGGGTAAGTACATACCTCACTAATTTTGTTGAATGTAAAAAGAAATAAAATCAAAATTTTCTTGCTTTCACCTCTTCTCATGTCCACATCCAGTTCTAAGACCATTATATACTATTTTTCCAATTTTACTTTATATGCACATGCCCCTTCTTCTTAATTGCTACTAATAATTATTAATGCTAACAATCTCAATCATTTCCATTTTATGCTCAAGGGAGGCTTAAAGTCTTAATCCTGCTGTTTTAGCATTTTTGTACAGAAGGATTATTAGTAACTGATACAAGAAAATAAAAGACAGTTGTAGATGTGATAATACCAAATAAATTTTCTCCTCTTGTTAAGTACACTGTGATTGTGGACGGAGTAATCTCTTCCTACAGTACATGGTAACTCAAAAGGAAGTTAGATGTTAAGTCACCAGTTTACTGTTGTTACAAACACCAGTGTTGAAATATTCACAAAGACAAACATATGCTACTCTGAGAACAGGTGCTCATTCTGGGATGGATTTTTTCTACTCTACAAGCAGAGAGTAATCTGACTTCTCCAGGCTTGATGTGGCAGGGGATCTATAAATGTATAGATTTACCTGGTCACTATGACAATACATACATACATACATACATACATACATACATACATACATACAACAGCAAAAACTTAGCCATCTATGGCTTCTCAAAGGTCTGGGGAATGCCTATACTTTATTGGTTAAATCAAGTCAGGTGACATGGCCTACCTTTAAAGTGATAAAGTTCAGTTTTTATGAGTAGTCTAGTTACAACACCTCTTTTTTTTGTTAACCTTCATGATTACAGTTATCAGCTGATAAATACATTTAATGATTTCTTTAAAGTATACAATGAACCAAATATCTGAAAGCATTTCAGTTCCTCAGATTGATTGCTTTAAAAACTGTTGGCATAAAAAGAACATGATAAAAAATATGTTACAACTTCGACTGTTCAAACTTCCATTATTAAACACAGGAAAATTTCAGACTAAGTTTTACATAAACATCAAACTAGCATTTTAGGGGTTAAAAGTGAAAAAGAGATTACTTTTTCTCTGAATGTTACTAGATAACACAAAAACATGTGACCTAAATCATTTCATTAGTAGTGGGAACTGTGCAGAACTTAAAAAAAAAAAAGTTTAGAAACTTATAAATGTTAGGAAAGTTTTATAATCATTAAATAGCTAAGGTCTTATGTTAGTGGAAAAAATATGATTTGATCTCCATTCCTGTGCCCACATTCTGAATGTACCAGCTCACGTGTCAGCCATGGCTTGCCATGCTTGGTTAGATGTGTCTTCTTTAGTTACCACTTGGTTACTAACATGACCAAGGCCAGCGCCTTCTCCCCAGCATGGTTTGGCTGTCACATGTAAAAGTGATCTGGCTTGTTTAAACAGAATATTTTCTTACTGTTCTCCGTTATTTTATATCACAGCAGAAAGCTTCGAGTTAATAAACAGCATTTTACCATGGCCTACATGTCAAAATAGGTCATAGAACCTTAATGGAGCCTTTATAAAATCGATAATATCGCCATAATGGGTGCCACACACGTGTGGATGTGACCAGTCTGAGACTCAGACTGTTGCCAATATATTCTGCCTTCTATTAGTCTCCTGTGCTTTTTGAGTATCCATCTCTTCTCTCAAACTTGATTTAAAACTTCTTTCGTGCAGACACCAAGCTACTCACTTCTGTTAGATGAGCTAAGTAGACACACAGCTGTGGCCGTGGAAGTCCCCGACACTTTCATTTCAGTGACACTTATTCAAACTATGGAAAGAACAGAGAAAGAGTGTTCATTTATTAAAAAATACTTCAGAGAATTGCCTCATGGCCTGGCCCGTATGAAGTTTGAGGAAGGAAAAAAATCCCAATATTTGTTCTTAAACAATATCCTGAGGAACACATAGCAATTGTGTCCACAGTTTGCTTGTGACAGGAGGAGTGGGGTGCACCTGGGATCTGGTAGAGGGCACAAGGAGAAATGTGGTGTATATTACAATGCTCAAGAGACCTAAGCAGTCAGCAAGAACTGTGGAACTCCAGTGAGGATCAGGTCCAGGCTGAGAATCGCAGTAGTATGTTGGACTACAGGGTTGGCACCAGTTGAACTTACCATGGTAATCTCCTTTGAAATTTATTCCAATTTTGTAAATGTTGTTTTTGCTCTTCTACCTTCTGATTCACTGACTGACCTCAGGAACTAAGAGATGCCCTTTTATTTTAATGAGTGTATTCTTGCATTTTATTTTGTATGTTACATGTTTTTCAGTCAATTGTTCAACATATAGTCGGTGAATAGTCACCGGGGAACATATAAGACTAGAAAATTGCAGTTAAGAGAATATATGCCATCCCTTCCTTTATGTGCCTGGCAACTAAGTCTGGAGAAGGTAGCCTAATGACAGAGCAAGGAAGCACCATGCTGGCATTTTTTTGATCAGAACTGAAGAGGAGACATCAGAGTTGAGACTTGAAGGAAAAAATACTGCAGTTTGTATTTGTTTGTTCATTGTTTGTTTCATTTTGTGTTTTGGTTTGGTTGGTTTTTAGGTTTGGGTTTTCGGGGGGTTATTGTTTTGTTTGTTTTTTTAATGTTCTTTTGGGTTTTTTTTTGTTTTGTTTTTGCTCTTTGTTTTTTGACATCTGGAGTTGAATATGAAGAATTAGGAGATAGTACTTTATCAGGCAATGAAACGTTTGTTTTAGGTGAGGTGATGTTAAGTATCTAAAGACTGGGTGTGTGTTTTCAAACTCCCACATTGCACTTTCATTGGCCAGTGTAGAGGCAGGGATGTTAGCTAGAAGTCACCACAGTTGTTTGTCAAGAAGTACTGCTGAGTTGCAGTGTAAAGAGAGTAGCGATGGCCTATACTGCTGTCAGTGGAGGGGAACAGGGAATCCAGGCTTGTGTCGAGGTTTCTGACTTGAGCAATTACACACGGCAGTATCATTCCTTAAACTGAAGAGCAGAGAAAGCTGGTGCAAGCAAGGGTAGCTAGGAAAGTAAGTCGATTTCAGTTTTAGCTCTGTGCCATTTCATGTACAAGGTAGTATCTACTTGTAAATGAAATATCTGTATGTAGGGACCTTGGGTAACTAATTGACTATATGGGTCAAAGCCAAGAAATAGAAGCCCTTATAGTTTATATATCTCAAAAATTACATTTCTGTTCAGTTAAATAAATACATTATATAAAGATAATCTTTCAAATATGTGTTCAATAGAGCAAGTTTACTAGTTCTTGAGGTGTCTCATCATAGGCTTTGGGCATCTTTTTTCGCTAATTATTGCAAGCTCACATTCCTTATTACTGTGTTTGCCAAAATGTTAAACCAAAATATTATAAATATCTTACAAGTGTGTACTGTTTTTTCACAGTATACTAAAATTCCTTCCTATATATCTCTGGACAGTTCAAGACTATCAGCTGCTATGAGAGAAGCAGCTGGAGGCCAGGAAACTGGGCTACAACCACAGACCAGTAGTTCTAATAACGCTACTGTATTTATTCAAGGTTTATAGCCAGTTTACAAAATCAGAAGTCAGGAAATTAACCAGGCCAACACCTAAGATCCAAGCCAAAGGTTAGAGCAGAAGCTGTGGGTGAAACCAAGAATCAATTACAAGATTAGTACATCAGAACAGGACAATTCTTATGGGAAGCCCAAGATCCTCATCACTTCCTGGGTCCTTTGTGAGAATTCTCTGTCCACAGACTGAGTTGGCACTCTTAAGAGCAGGGTGGTGGTGGTGCATGCCTTTAATGCCAGCACTTGGGAGGCAGAGGCAGGCAGATTTCTGAGTTCAAGGCCAGCCTGGTCTACAAAGTGAGTTCCAGGACAGCCAGGGCCATACAGAGAAACCTTATTTCTGAGGTGGCAGTGGGGAATTCCCAGAGTCTTTATAGGATCTTACCTGGAATCACACACGGAGGATCCTACTGGGAGAGCCTTAAATACTGTCTGCTATTCTTTTAGAATAAATACATTAATTTTAAACAATTTTGAGTATTATTTATGAGTCTACTAAATATCTAGAGAGAAAGTAAGCATTATTTTAGTTAAACTGACCTCAGAAGAAGAAATAGAGTAATTCTAGAATGAATTGGGTTTCTTTAAATGAATGTTAAATGCTAAAAATCGAAACTACCACATTCTGTTTTGAATGTAATTTACCCTTAACAAAGTTGGTCTTTTCTCACTTAACATCTTCCTGGGAACTTTGTTGATAATTCTTGGATTTCTCTTTTTTCAAACCTTTGATACAACAAAAAGACTCACCTAGTTAAAAAAAAATGAATGCTTTTATTCAACTGTTTTTGAAATGGATTAACCAAGATATATCTGTCTTTTGAAATGTGAGCTTGAGTACACAGTGTATTTATGCATCTGGACCACTTTACAGGTATGTATCTACCACTCCCATTGGAAGTTTCACCCTCAGTTTCACCTACAACCACAGCACAAACCCTCAAGTAAACATTGCCATGAATTCTTTCTCTACCCTCTCAGAATTATCCAATGCACATGCAAAACTGAGCATGCAGAACTGTGTTCTTGTTTCTTGTCTCTACAAAAAACACAGATCAATACTCTGAACATTGCTTTTCTCTGTCTAAATATCAGCAGAAATTTCCAACCTTTTTAAATGTTGCATGGTATTCCATTATGTAAATTTATTTAGTTTAGCCAGCTGTGTAAAATAGACAATTAACACAGACATTTCTCTGCCGAGATTTTAAGGCTACAGCTGATACATCATCTGTATAATACTTTATATACATAAACATATCTACTGGAAAATATGTCAGAAGCAATTTGATAATACAGGAGGTGTTATGTTGATGATTTTAAAGCATGCAGCCACATTGCCTTTCCCAATACCACCACACATTTCCATTTCTCCACAACATCACTGATAGAGTGTTGTGGGGTTTTGTTTGTTATTTTTGTTGTTTTGTGTTTTGGGTTTGGTTTTGCTTCTTTAAAACAATAAGTGAAAAATCCAATATTATAGCAATTTTTTTTATTGTTACACAATTTTGCATTTAGTGGTTCCTTAAAAACTTGTCTGCTAGATTGTCTTTGTTATTGTTTGTCTGTTTTCCATTATGTGTTCTTGTAGGGTTTTTATTCTATTTTATTTTATTTTTTATTAATTTTAATTTTAATTTTAATTATTGTATTTATTTATATTCCAGTCATTGCACACCCTCACTGCCCTCTTCCCACAGTTCCTCATCCCATTCGTCCCAGTGTTCTCCCTCCCACCAGACCTTCCCCTTTCCTGGGCATTAAGGCTCTTCAGGATTTAGCATATCTTCTTCCATTGAGGCCAGACTAGTTAGACCTCTGCTATATATATGCCAGAGGCCTCAGGCTAGCCTGTTCATGCTCCTGATTGGTGGCTCAGTCTCTGGGAACTCCCTGGGGTCTGGGTTAGTTGAGTCTGTTGGTCTTCTTATGGGGTCATTCTCCCTTTCAGCTTCTTCAGTCGCTCCCCTAACTCAACCATAGGGTTCCTTGACTTCAGTCCAATGGTTGGGTATAACTATCTACATCTGTCTCAGTCAGCTACTAGTAGGGCTTCGCAGAGGACAACCATACCAGGCTCACATCTGTGAGCACATCATAGCATAGTAGTGTCAGGTCTTGATGCCCTCACTTTGAGATGGATCCCAAGTTGGGCCTGTCATTGGACCTCCTTTCCTTCAATCTCTTCTCCATTTTTGTCCTTGCAGTTCTTTTAGACAGGAACAACATTTTTTACATTTTTTACTGTGGATTAGTAACCCTGTCCCTCCACTTGAGCATTTTGGCTAAGGTCATCCCCAGTGATTTCCACTTATTCTTTTGGCTCTCTGGGCTTCTCTTCTGTCCCCTCCCCCTCATATCTGATCTGTTCTCCTTTTCCCCTCTTCTTCCCCTCTCCCACACAGATCCATCTCTCCCTCTGTCTCCCATGTTCTTTCATTCCTCTTTCTGGGTAGTGTCGATACATTTTGTTAAGAGTCAGGGATAGCCTGGGAGGAGTTTGGTGAGAAGAATATGATCAAAATACATTGCTTGAAAAAAAATGATCCAAAAAAGAGAAAAAGAAAAATGTTTAAAAAATAAATAAAACCACTGGTTTCTAAAAGACATCTCTGGTAGGCTACCTTTTTCTAAAATGTTTTATTCTCAGTTCTCACCACACTTGACTGTGATATAATTTTTGGCCAAGCATTTTCTTTTCATTTTTTTATGTATCAAATGTACCAACCAGTATGTTTGGTTTCGAATCAATAAAATAAAGATACATGAGACTGAAGTGTGTCTCTAAAACTACCATTCTGCCAGGAATGATGATGTATGTCTTTAATCTCAGGATTTAGGAAGCAGAGGCAGGAAGATCTCTGTGAGTTTGAGACCAACATGGTCTACATAAAAAAACTCCAAGGCAAGACTACAAAAAGAAATCCTGTATTGGTTGAGGGAATACCCAAGGAGGGAGAGGAATAAGGGAAGGACTATGTGAGGGGGTGACCAGGAGGTGGGCAGTGAGTGGGATGTAAAGTGAATACGTAAAAAACAAACAAATATAAATAAAAGAATTCCTGTATCAAAAAACAAACAACTACAAAAACAAAACCCTAGCATCATATTTTTAAACATAATATACATGGGTAAAAACTAGTAATGGTTAATGTCATTGCTATAATTAACACTGTGTGAAAAGACTGACATCATCATCATAATCATCATTATCATCATATAAAGTATTTATTATATATAGTATTTATATATTTATATATAGTATATACAGTATATATAATGTATCATAATAATATAAAGTAATGATCAAAATGGATCAAACATCACCTATGCATGCAGTGACACACTCCAGTAAAGTATTTAGGAGCCACGGAGAGGTCTATTGATGCAGATGAAAGACAGCAAAACAAAGGATGAATTAATGAAGAAAGCTGCCATTGCTTGGACGAGGAAACAGTATCCTAATGATGCTGATTGGATTTCAATTCTCTCTACAATTTGTAGACAAATCTCCCCAAAGTTAATAGGACTTTTTTTAAGTCTGAGCAAAAATAATTCTATTTTACAAAAATAATTTTAAAAATAAACTTTCATTTTAGAATTCTAATAAGCCCATATGTGTAATTGGGTGTATCACCTTAAGTGCAATTTGAACTTTCAGTTGTTTTCACAAACATTTTTCTCATATATTAGGCAACTTTCTCTAGTGGAACTGAACCAACAAAAAATAATTATATCATAGCAGGGAGCAGGAGGGGTTTAACGCATGTATTTTTGTTCTTACTTTGTTTTATTGTTTTCTGGGTTTTATTTAATAGCTTGCTAAAGTTTAAAAAATCGACCTCACAGGCTTGTTGTTGAAGATGCAATGTCCAGCCAGGTACCTCTTTGATGGGACCCTAAAGAAGTGAGGTTGATGAGAAGGAAGATAGTTTGTGAGAAATATTGGAACCCTGGTCTTTTATGACTCTTCCTTTGCTTAACCCCACACTTAGGAGAGAGGCCTCCTTCTCCATACCCTCCCTCCATGACAAGTTCCACCAAGAGCCTAAGGAAAAACAACCTTGCCCTGACATGATTGACACCATAAATCAAAATGATGATTGCCTTCTTATAAGTTATTTATCTCAGGTATTTCGTCACAGTAACATAACAATAGCATAATGCTAGAGAAGATATTTATAAAATCAATATGGAAAACTAAATAAACAAAATATCTAAGAAAACCTGATGTAGAAAAATAATAAAATATATCAAAACTCTGCAGCATGTTACAATATATTCTAACCCCTATTAATTTAAATAATGGAACTGTGTGAATAATAGGTAAGACTATTATTATAAAAGAAGTCCAAAAATGGGTCTAACATATACAGAAATATAATTTATGATACTATGTTACCTTAACTCTATGAAAGGAGAACTATTCAACAAATGTTTAGGGGACACCTGAATAGCAATCGGAAATAAAATATTAAATCCATTTCATGACCTTCAAAAACTAAGGAAGTGCAAATAGGTCTGTAGCAGCTTGTGTTCTCATGTTAATTATATTACCCAAAAACCAGTTTGCCATGTCCCAAAGTAAAGGAAACCTACTCCTAGTTGGTTTCTGACTGGTCAATAAAGTTACTACTGGGCAGGGAAATAGAGATGGGACTTTTAGGATTCCAAGGGAAGGGACCAAAGATGAAGGAAGAGGGAATTGCACCATCCATGACAGGGTGAAGGAGAAGGTGCCAGAGGGAGACACAGCTAACATGTAGGCACAGGGAAAAAGCAGCCCCAGGAGAGCTGTCCATCAGCATCCAAGGCAGCAAAGATAAAATACAGATTTATAAAGTATTAACTCAGGAACATCTGAAGGGAACGTGTGTTAGCCACTTGGAGTTAGGGAGTGGCCCAGCCATTGAGCTGTTTAAGATATTTTAAATATAAGGTCTATGTACATGTCTTTCTTTAGGGAATTCAGAATATTGAGGCCAGTAGAGAGGAGCATACATGCACTTGCAAGGAGTTTATAACAGATTACCATATTAGAGCTTCATAGGTAAATATCCAAAAATTAAAAATAAAAAAGAAAAGAAAAAAGAGGAGACAGACATTATGATTAAGTAGGTCTGAGGCAATCTCTCAATTCCCCAAAGAAGCCATTAGACAGAGTCCACAGAGGTCCTGTTTTTGGGAAGAAGCCACCCCTCTCCTAGCACAGAACCAGTACTGCCATGTCCATGCCTCTCCATCAGCAGTTTCCTAAGTGACATGCTACTTATTGGTGGGGTAAAAGATGAATCCCCTCTGTGTTTTCATTATTCATAGGATAGAAATTTCAGATATAATGTGACCCACACCCTGATAAGAAAAAGGAACTTGATTCAAACATACAGGCAAGGAGCAGTGCTTTGGCTCCCTAACATTGAGTCTAAAGTGCAGATGTTGCCAATTCTATCCAAGCAGACCAGGTACCAATACTCACAGGACAGGCTCTCTATAACTGAACTAGACTGTGATTTGCTGGAAAGGATTAGGCCTCACCATTTTCAATGAGAATGAAAGCTTACCATTTATTGTACATCTTTATATACATCAAAGGAAAAGGGATGAATTTTGATCCATCTACCATTTGTTCATAAAACAAAAATAAATAAATAAATGAACTCCCTTCTATTGTCTCTCCTCAAAAGAAAATAATTTTTCCATTCTTTACATATGTGTTACTAAATTTAAAAAAAGGCCTATTCTCAATGCTATTTTAGAAAACTATTCACTTGTACTAAAAAAAAAAAAAAAAAAAAAAACTTTTGTCCAGGAGATAGAGGATCTTTTCAGTTGCATTATTTGAAAGATCATCTGAAAACCTGTGTATAGGAGGAAGCTACTTTGACTATGTTCTTCAAATTAACAGCTCACATACTGAGACTCAGAAGGGCTAGTGCAGCTTGAACTCCTAGCTCCATCTTGACTCTACCTTTCTCTAGTCATGTGATAGAGTTAGAATCACTTCTTGCCAGTAACCGGTGACACATGGCAATAAAAGAGACACTTAAATAATATTTGAGCAGGAAAACTTGCATTTATTTACAATACAAGTTGAAGACAAGATTTTACATACACACTACTAAAATACAGACACCATATTGTTCCAGCTACAATTATATTTGACATCACCCATAAACAGAGCTCTGAGCTGTTAACTTTGTCATCACTGGATGGCACTATTTGGATCCATTCTGGAAGGACACTCATAATTCTTGCTGGGGGTAAATTGAATCTCACCTTTTTTGTACTGAGTGACTTGGCTTATTTGGTATCAAGTTTCCCCTTATGCATGAAAGACAGAATTTAGTGGTAACTGGTTAAAATTGATGTCAGTTGACTAAGGGAGAGCAACTATCCTTGAACTGTTTTTTCCTGGTCCTTGAACTTGATATTTTCAGAAGACAAGAAGTTGAACAAGCTTAGAGTGTACAGGTTTAGAGCGTAAGCTAATATGTCCATGCTTAAAGTATGGCAGAAGACAGAAGGAAGACTGTCTCTGAAGAGAGCTGATCACTGCTGAGCAAAGCTACTCTTCTGGGAAAGTCACATATGGGGAAGCACCAGATAGTTCTTCCTTTCCACATTATATATGATAATCATTTGGGGTTTATACTAAGATATCTGACGAAATCAGCTTCAAGGAGGCAGTACTAATTTTGACTTATAGTTTAAAAAAATTCAGTCCACAGTCACTTGGCTGTTTCTACATATGTGCAGTAGGCAAAATAATATCATGGTAGGGTGTAGGCCATAGGGAAAAGCTCTCCACTTCACCGTGAGAGGGGAACAAAATGTAGGTGGAAAAAAGTGGGCTTTCACCAAGCATACCTGTGGGAAATCCTCCATGGACTTTCTTCTTCAAAAGTTCCCATCACTAACTGATAAATCTATCAATAGATATATTAATAAATCTATGAATAAATCTATCAATAGACAGATCCATTGATGAAATTAGAATCACCATGATCCAACTATCTCCCAAAGGCTCCAAATTTAAACACTGCTGCTTTGGAAAACAGGCATCAAACACATAAGCTTTCAAGGTTATTTGAGGTCTATAGAATTTTATCCTTTTCCCCACCTATAGTTCTATTATCTACAAATACTATCTTAATGGCACCAAACCCTTCCCCCCACCCCAAATCTCAGATAATTCTGAATTCTTCTTTTCAGCAGATATTCTAGAGTATTTGTCCTTTGCCATGTACACTTCCATCATCAATTAATAAAAGCCTAAGATCTCCTTCTCTATGTGGCAGAATGTGACTATTTGGAGATAGATAAAGTAAGAAACATAAAATGGAGTCATTAAAGTATGCTTTCCTCAGTTTGATTTTTCTCCTGAAAAAAAAAAAAGATAAATACAGAAAAAGGAAGGAGAAGGGTTAAGTAACAGCAAAGATGTTTGAAGAAGTCATAAGGAATCAAACTAATCACAACCTAAAAAAACCTAAAGTACATGCAAATCAGCGAATAAACATACAGGTTGACAGGAAGTAACATTTTCTGAGCCAATAACGCTTCCTCTATGACCGATCAACCAACATCATGCATGAGGGACCATCTCTTGGCCCAAGAGATAACTCTTAGCCAAAGTTGTCCAGAAGATTGACAAAAATGTACAGCCTATCGCTGTTGCCCTTGGTTAGCACCAAGGTACATGTCTCTATGAATAAAGACACTGTGCACTTCAGAAACATGACCCAGAGGCTACTCAGCTGGAACTAACCTGAACTTTCTCTCCATGAGGACTGGTTTTCATGGTATCAGAAGGCACATTGATGTGTTTATTAAAAGATAAAGAGAGGGAGATATGTTTTATAGAAGTGTGATGAGGTATAGGGGAAGAGAGTGCCTCAGCAGGCCCATGCTAAGGCATTTGTTCCCCCTGAAGGACCAGCCAGGATGGTATAATATAGAATAGAGGTTATTCAGGGCTTGGAGAGAGGAGTTAAGAGGGTAGTAGAGACAGAGAAAGGGAGAGAAGAGAGAGAGAGAGAGAGAGAGAGAGAGAGAGAGAGAGAGAGTAGAGAAGTAGAGGCCAGCCATGAGCACATGAAGAGAAGAGGAAGGGAATGAGGAGAGAGGAAGAACAGGAAGGAAGAGCAAGAGAGGAGCAGGAAAGTGGCAAGCAGCCCCTTTTACAGTGGGTCAGGCCTACCTAGCTGTTGCAGGTAACTGTGGAGCAGAGCTTAGCAGATGCTAACAACCATCTAAGCCTACAAATGAGGGAAGAAATCAATGGTTCTGCCCAGCTATAGCACCTCAGTCTGCATCAAGGAACCTTCTCTTTGAAGCAGAGAGAGAAACCATTACAGAAACCACAATGAATCAAAATGCAGAGTAGTGGAACCCAGTATCATCAGATACATCTACAAACCAACCAAAGGTTCAGGGAATATTGTGGAAGAAGGCGGGGAAATACTGTAAAACCCAATCGGGGAGTTTGCTGTGACGATTTGTTTTTTAATAACATCAGAAATCACACCAAAAAAGTGTCACAAACATGATGCTTAAACATGAGCTGAACAAAGACAACAGACATTCTAGTGTGGACTGGGACAGCCCAGGAAGCCTTAGCCCTATTAATAAAGACACTACAACCAAGAACAAAAGACTACAGGCAAACAAGAAATGCTGAGAACAGGAGAAATAGTCTTCCTCAGGGGAAAGCACATTCATTGTGTATCCAGTACCAAATGGTTGGCCATGAAAACATGCATAAAAGCAACATTATGTAGACTGAGCAGGTGTGTGTGTGTGTGTGTGTGTGTGTGTGTGTGTGTGTGT
>NW_022196897.1:32872258-32923742 GCF_008632895.1 Mastomys coucha | reverse complement strand
CCATCTCGCAAAAAAAAAACAAAACAAAACAACAACAAAATAACAACAAAAAAAAACAAAACAAAAAAAAACAAAGCATGATTAGAGTTCTGAGGACTCTTCTGATTGGTATGACTGAACGTTCTCCATTCAATAACAAATGTCATAATAATGGAAGAAAGTGGGCATGATCCCTTGGGAAGCTATTATTCTTTTCTTTCTGGACACAATTGTGTCCTTATCCCTCATCAAACCTACCATATTTACAAACTGCCTCTTGTCGTAACCCTTCATCATTTTGCTGAGCAAGATAGATCTGCTGATACTAAACTACAGCACCACAGAGCCACCCTACCCAACTCCCTTCAGGCTGATGTCTCCACTATCTCTGCTTCCTCTGCAGGCTCCTTTTCCAATCTATTTGGCAGACAGCTATAGGAATGCTATGAAGACTACCTATACTGGAACTGAAACAGGTAAATCATGCTATCTGCATTTTTGCTCT
Organism: Mastomys coucha; assembly: GCF_008632895.1. NCBI lineage: Eukaryota > Metazoa > Chordata > Mammalia > Rodentia > Muridae > Mastomys > Mastomys coucha. The sequence goes on along the minus strand of NW_022196897.1, from coordinate 32,923,258 downwards.
TCCCAAATTCATGCTTTCCTATATTTCACTTTTAAATTACTCATAACAGGTCAGGGGGTGCCTCATAGGAGCAGGATACTTACTTGACACATGAAACACACTGGGTTTATACTAGCATAAGAAAAAAAATATTCATAACATGTTAATAATGACTACATACTGCCTTGGATACAATTTGAGTTTAATTACCTCTACAAATACTTTGAAAGCAGGAGAAGTAGAAATGGTATCAGAATGACTTGTTACCTGAATACTTCAGGTTCCCTAATGATCAATCATAACTAATTAAATGAAATGATAAGGCATGCTACCAGTGTAGAACACCATTCTCAAGTAAGGAACTGGACACTGAGAAAAATGGTTTCGATTATGATTCATTTGGCCAATTTCTGTTTCTTTAAATAAAAAAATAGTACACCAATCAGAAATTTAAGGATAATGATGGAATAATGGAACACTTGCCATGAAGTGAAAGAAAAACCAAGGCAACTGGATGAGATTTCAAAGTTGTTGAAGTCCACATAGGAGGAATGATGTCTTTGGCTCCGATGAGGCCCAAAAGGGCTGTGATAAGAGTGAACATTTTAAGGATTTTGAGCATGTCTATAGTTGTCTCTGCCTTAATTACATAATGGGAAAGCTTTTATTTTAACTCTCGCCAAGGAAATCCTAGCCGGAAAACTGTTTTTATTTGATGAAATGTTTACTCTCACAGAAAAGAGGGAGGACCATGCACAGTTGGTGAGCCAGCTCTGAAGTGGTATACATGAGTAGAGGGGATGGTCCAAGATGGGCATGGAGAAGTTGCCAAAATTATCATGACACAGGGTCATAGATTAGATCCACGACCTTGCAAATCTTGGTAAATTAATGTTTACAAAGCACATGGCACAATTCTGAAACTTCTAAAGACATTCTCCAAACAGCCACTTTAGTTCAAACTGCTGAATTGTATATGCCAATGAATAAAATGTTAATATTTCAAAGACTTTGAAGGCAAAGATGCTTTTATATGTAGATTTCTGTTATAGAGAAATCCTTGTCCTAAATCAACTGTGCATACCTTCTCTTTAAGCAAATGTTACACAAATAAGAGGCAGCTGAAAGCTTCAGACAAATGGTGGGAACAAAACAGAGCTCTCTGGAGCTAAGAGCTGTGATTCACACTAGGAGGGTCCAGTCACTTCTCACTGCCATGAGATGTTTACTGCTGGTGAAAGATAGAGGGGCTGATCATCTGTTGTGAGCTCACTGGAAAGTCTCACACCCAATAAACAATGTTGCATTTTGGAAGCCTGTTTGGCAACAGCTGAGACCATCTTATCAGTATGATTGCCCTGGAAGTTCAAAGGTAATCCTTCATGGTTACAAGGCTTATGGCTTGACCAATGAAACCCCATTCTGCAGTACAATAATAATGAAGGAATGTGATATATGCCCAATTAGTGGCTATGACGGAACTGAAATCAGGCAGCCTGGCCTCAGCCCATTCAATGTTTTACTGTGAAATCCAGAATACTGCCTCCTTTCAGTTACCTCACTTGGTTTTACAGAACTATTATACAACATATTTTGTTAAAAAAAAAAAAAAGGAGATATCAAGCAGAATATGAATGTCAACCTGTGATAAAGATTGTAGCCAAACCACCATAATGTAAAGCTATACATCATGAGGAACATCAATGGGAGGAGAGGCCCTTGGCCCTGTGAAGGTTCTGTGCCACAGTGTAGGAGAATAACAGGGCCAATAAGTGGGAGAGGGTGAGGTGGCAAGCATGGGGAGCGGGGAGGCAACGGGGGTTTGTTCTTGTTCTTGTTTTTGTTTGTTTGTTTGTTTGTTTGTTTGAGGGGAAACTGGGAAAGGAGAAATCATATGACATGTAAATAAAGAAAATATCTAATTAAAAAAAAAGATTAGCTTGGTAAGGAATTCTAAATTTTAATGTTAAATAAATGTAAAGAATCTATGGGTAAACTTCCAGAGTAGAGGCTAGATATTTATTTTTCACTTTTGATTTGTATTTATAGACAGTTGACATATACTTGATGCTTCAGTGAATGTACAAATTTTTGTGCATATGCAAATAAATTGTTAATTAGGACCCCACAAACATTTCGCAAACTTATAAACTATGCCATTTTTGTGTGTCTAAAGTTTTTATTCACTCTACATCCCGTTCACCCCTTCCCACAACCCTTCCCCCTGCCTCCTTCTCCTCTGAGTGGGTGGGGCTCCCGGGTATCTCCCCACCTTGGCACATCAAATCTCTTGAAATAAGAGTTGTTCAGAGATGAAATTCATATTTAAAACTGTGAAATAACAATCTATGGAACTTTGTCTATTTTCATTATTCCATATCACTTAGAATCTTTTTAAATTATTTATTATTTTTTTTTTTACGTTTCAAAAGTTGCCCCTTCCAGGTCTCGCCCTCCCAGAGTTTCCCACCCTATCACCCTGTGCTCTGAGAGGTTTCCCCCTGCCATCCCCCTTCTCCGGGGCATCAAGTCTCGACAGGACTAGGCACATCCTTTCCCACTGGGGCCGGACAAGGTAGTCATCCTCTGCAACATATATTCTGTCTTAGCATAGAATCAAGCACACTCTGAGTTCTCAAAAGACAAAGGTTTGAGATTTATAGTGGTATGCTAAGAATTCCTCACATTCACAATGAAGCATGTTGTATGTTCAATAAATGTTTTAGCAGTGTTGGTTTTTGTATGAACCTACTGCTGTCATATTACCAAGAAAATACATGATTAAGGTGAAAAGTTAAAAGACAATCAATGGCCAATGAAGGGGAAATTGGTTGAACAAAGAGAAATGCAAGGGTAAGCATCCCAAGGTATGTCTCTCTATGTGCCCCTGAGCCTCCAGGACGTACACTCAAGAACATGTGTCGGACCCTTTAAGTAACTGGGTTATTTTGGTTAATTATGAATCAACATTTATTCTCTCAGTAGCAAAATACTACATCTCAAATATCAGGTCGTTTGCCTGTTTCCCACAAATGATGTCTTAGGCTCAAGGTAACAATAAAACTTCATTTACTCATTACTTGCCCATCTAGGATAAGAGATAAGGATCAGGAAACAAATGAGGCAAAGAATCAAGTGCAGGAGGACCTATTCTGTGCTAACCACAGCACCCGGTCTTTCATGTGAAGTGTCTTATATATAAACGAAACATCCTATAAGATAGATACTGTCATTCATTAAAAAAACACTAAATGAATAAAGCAGTCTCATTCTGAAGGGCAAAGTTAAAAGGATCCAACGTGTTGTTCAAGTCATAAATATTAATCATAAGTTAATTTTTCCTTAAAAATTTTACATGTTCATTTGATGCAGTTATTAAAAACCACAGTAGCCAAATGCTTACTAAGTGCTCGTGCATTTGTGTCTGGATGCCCATCTCCATTGTATGATAAAACTGAATCACTCTTAAGAAAAATACAATGAATGAACCCAGAACAATTTGTTCACCAAAACATCCTATAACTGATCCCAGCTCTGTTCTTCTGGGGGGAAAGCTGCTCTCTGAGAAGAAATGAAGTAATATTCAGTTTCCACACTCAATGTCTTCTATACTGTTCATGAATAAACTGGAATAATTGTTGCCTGTATGAAGTGATGGTTTTCTGATATATACATTACCACTCCAAAGTTAATGATTGCTAAATTTGCCATCTTTAGCAAAAAAAAAAAAAAAACCAACTGAATCAAAAAGTAGGTACAAAATCCGTCTTCTACATTTCCAGCCCCATATGGACATGCAACAGGTAATTCCAGTTATCCAGTCTGCAAACCTGAACCACTGAAGGAGTTTCAGATGCCACATAGCATTCTGATATTGGATCTGTATTTGAAGCATATCAGTTTCTGCATGTGAGTGGCTAGCACATCATGCATCACAATGTCATCTTGGTTCTGAGGAACAACGGCTTCCAATTTAAAGAATAAAACACCCTCCAGCTGAAGAAAATTCTCACATTACAATATGTTTAAAAGAATCTATTCCAGTTGTGGTTGGTTGTCTATGAGAAATCTTTTTCATAGTGGGGAGAAAAATTGAACATTCCCATGTGAAAGCCTTGCAAGAGAAAAAAAAAAAACAATGCATTGCAATTTATACAAACTAGGTGAATTCAAAATGATGGATCATTTCAAAAATATTCATTATACTATTTACTTACATAAATGCGGTTGTATAAAAAGCAAAAAAAAAAAAAAGAGGAATGCATTCACAATTGGTTTAAGTAATTTTCTCTTGGCAAACCACCATATAAAACAGGGGCGTCATGGCGCCACAGAACTCTGAATTGTGGTGGGAGCATCATCGGTACACATGGCATTAATCTCTGTCTCGTTGCAGGAGACACCCTTGCTTGCATTAGCAGGCTGCCTCTTAAATATAAGATGGTGTAATGTAACTCAGGTTTAAATAACACAATAAATAAGACCTAGCCCACTTTTGTCTGTCTTTCCCACTCATCTCATCCAAACCCTTGATCCTAAAACTTCTTTGTTTATAAATTTTAAAATAAATAATAACAATTTATTGGGTCGGGGGATTTTAAAAAGAGAATGTAAAGGAAGTGACATTTTGAAGACAGACACAAATTTTTGAGTTGAAAAATTAAACAAGTTAAAGATATTTATAAAAAAAAAAAAATCACCCTGTGAACATGGACATAGTATAATGGCGTGTTCCGCATTCTTTAATTGACTTTTACTAGTCTGACAGTCCGTAATCTACTGTCTCATATCACTTCATGCTGCTCATGATAAGGATAATATTTAGCTGCCTTTAATGTCTTCTAATTAAATACTCAAAGCGTTTTAAAATTTTTCTTTTTCCAAATATAGATATATTTTAAAATAACAGACTTTTTCAAAAGCATTTTTCTATTGAACTGAAAAGCTTTCAAAAAATGTCCCCACTGAACATAATGACTATTTAAGGAAACAAGCTATTTATGTGAAAATATTAAGAGGGGTGATTTTTGATAACCCACACTCAAGGCCAAAATAAGGATCATTGGGACTTCTACTGAAGAAGTTAATGGAGGCCAGGCCATTGGCAAATGACCTTGAAATCCCTCGATGTAGCCTCAAATTGGCTTCTGCACAAGCTTATTATTAATGCAGACAGCTAGTTTATGCCACGAAAAGCACATGGTATCTCTCTCTGAAACCAGAGCTGTCACTCAGGCACCCCTAGAAACAAACAAAAGCATCAGTGGGACAGTGTTTTATACTTTTGCTTTAATAAATATTACAAGCATAGTAATTAGTATTTTATGTTGTCTGTGAAAACAAGAATATGTTGGCTTAATGTAAGCTTTATGTATATAAATATATACCAATAATTATCATATAATTACTAGATGCTATTAAAATAGCATATACAGTCTTCTGACACAGATGATTCAGATTTTAAATTCTATTTTCCTCTATGATTAGTAATGCCCTTGAGATACACATCAAGAATCTTTTGCTTTTAGGTGACTCAATATGATAAACCACCCTCTCTAATAGTTTTGAAGATTGTTATACTTTAATCTTACACATTGCCTTCTATACACACCCACTGTAGCCATACAGATACATAGTTTTGCTCATGTTGAACATACACAGTCACTAGGGACTCAGTAGCACTGGCGGACATTTGAGTGCTTCGCACTGTTTAAAGCAAACTCAAGAAATCAAGCCTATGAAGTGAAAAGTTTTGTTTTGTTTTGTTTTGTTTTTATGGTTTTTTTTTTTTTTTTTAGAAATTGCATGTTTCAAAATGAAAAAAGAAAAGAGAAAAAATAAGACTCCTAATGGTAAAGCATTAACATACTTTTTCATATGAATAAAATCTGTAATCAGTTAGATAAGAGCAATGTGCCTTTTTTGGCATTTAATCAAACAATGAAATCATACACATATTTCCTGACACAAAAGACAAATGATGCAATAATCTGAAGGAGTTTCTCTATCTCCTTGGAACTTTGCATACTTGACTTGCTTTCCATATTTTGTGACTTTAAATGGTGGGAAAATTATATTAAAATGCTTGTAGCAGTTCCTCTAAACTAGCATCCTTTTTGTTTTATTGTATTTAATATAAAAGCAGCAATTATTTGATTTCAAAGTTATGAAAATATGTACCTTATGAGAAAACAAGCAATTTAAGCTTTAATTGGTGTCATTTTTCACAGAACTGGCAAGATTCTCGCATCCCTGGCACGCTGTTTTTCTATAAAACTGCAGAGCTGCCTTCAATGAATGCTTTACGAACGCAAAAGTTGTTATATGAAGGTATATGCATAGACGCCTGGAATATAAGATTTCTGGTGGGAGTTATTTACCAAAGATGTATTTCATTTGTTACTGTGCATATAACAACTCCTATTATTCTAAATGTTTCTCTCTTCTCAATAAGACTGCTCTCAGCTTCAGTCTAGGAAACATGAGGGCTTGTGTCTAAAGTAGAATGAGAGGCAGGGTTTTGATGAAGTAAAAACAGAACACTTGGAAAATAGCAGAAAGAAATCTCAGACCTAACTGAAAGGAAGTTTTTGTGGTATAACATACTGAAAGGCTGATTCTGGTTTTAATTAGACAGCAGTATAGAGTACACAATGGGCAGCGTGCCTTCTAGACATATATGAACCACCCAACTTTATGTTTTATAAAATGTTAACTTATGAAGGATACCTTCATTTGTTCTGCTTAGATTGTGTACCAAAAAGAGATTTTCTTTGGAGCACAGCAGTTCCATGTGTTTGTTGAGACCTGGGTGTGTGGTAGGGTCTGTTGTTATTTCTCATGCAGATGTGCATAGCTTCTCTCAATGCTTCTTACTCATAGGTGAGAGTGGGAGTCAAAGGTCTGTATTTCTAAGACACTTAGAGATGATTTTTGTGATCAGTCAGATTTAGTGGACTTTATGCAGAAAGTTCTTAACGGGGGCTAAATGGAGTTTGTGATATATAATTTATAATGATCATGTATGTGATATTACATTTTTGCCTCTTCTAAAGATAAGTTTTGTTAATATCAATGACTAATGAACACTAAGTTTGACTACAGCCTTGAAAGCTCACCTCCCAAGAGTCTCATAAAATGGAGCTCACTTGTTCTCTCCTCTTTAGAGAGTAAGGGAGTATTTTAAAATGATCATTTACTATGGGCATCCAAGAAATGTATATGTAGGATATAAACTCCAAGTCTCTGTGAGCCAAAGCCCACTTTAATCACACTTCTCTAATAGGAAATTTAATAATAATAATAAATAATAATAACCAGAAATGTTTTTGAAAGCATGTTCATATTGGCTATCCAAATTAATACTAGCACACTAGAGTTGCTGTGAACGAGCTATTGATAGCCCTATCACTCATCAGCACTATTGGTTTTATTCAGTTTCATTCCAAATGAATCTCAGAAAGAAGCTCATCCAAACTACTTGCCCAGTTCTGTAATTTTCTATGAATGTCAATATTAATGGGTTTTTTTAAAGTAGCTCAGTAGAGACAAAGGCATCTATGGGTATACGCATAGCCACCACCTTCCCACTCACTGATTCATAGGTATGTTTAAAAAAGAAATTTAAAAAGCTCTCTTCAAAGCATGAGAAAGATATGGAAGAGAAAGTTGATTTTTTTCCCCCTGAGAAACCATAACTGTACTGTGAATTTTTTAGAAATAGCTTTAGAGCCCAGATGTGGGCCAGATTATTGCAGTTTGAGTTGTGTCTCTCCTTTGTTTCTTGTTTTCTAACTTTTTAAAAAATTATTTAAATTGTGTGTTTGTGTATTTATGTGTGTATGTGTGTATGGTTTTTGAACATGAGGGCAATGTCTACAGAGGCCAGGAAAGGGCATCAAAACACCAACAGTTGGAGAAACAGGTCGTCAAAGAGCTGTCCATGTTAATACTAGGAATCCAACTCTGATCCTCTACAAGAGCAGTGTGTGCTGTTAATGACTGAGCCATCTCTTCTGCCCTCTTTGTTTTCTACTTCTGCCTTGGGATCCCTGGCTTCCAGCACTGACTTGGCAACCCTTAGAGGGCAAGGAATCTGCCAGTGTTCTCTCCACTCCTAGATATAAGAACACATTTCTCCTCATACTCAGGTCACAGAATATACCTAGATTGTTTTCATTTGTAAAGCAGAGACACTCAATGCTTTCAATTTCTACAAGTCATTCAATTTTTTTGGCAACTAGTAACTCTATTTTTTCAATGCAAATCAGTCACAGGTGCCATTAAAAAAACTGAGTGTGGCTGATTTCAATATAATTGTATGTAGTTACACTAGAATCTGTATTTCAAATAGTTGTGTATATCACAAAATAATATTGTGCTTTATATTCTCAGCCACATTAAAACATAAAAGTAGTTCTTGTAGATTGTATACCATACAAAAGTCAACAGGTCAAAATGCCAAGCTAGTTGACCTCTCTTTTAGGCAATCAACAAATATTTGATGATTGGCTGACTAGCTAGATTATTGTAAGAAACCAGTCTCTTTTTTAGATTGAACACATGATGAGCATACACATATGAAAGTTTGTGTCATGACATTCAATCTCCAATTTAGAAATAATTATAAATGGCAGGTAAAGTAGTTCAGAGGCAGGAATTAGGAGGCAACATCAAAATGATGCAGAATCATATAATTAACATCAAACTAAAATCTGGAAAAATCCAAAGAGCATAGACTCACAAGACATAAAAATACAGTATTGCATCCTCACCCACAGAAAGACTATTGTGGCCTTTCAACTGGTTATGTAGTACCTTACACATCCTGTTTGATCTGTCTCTGGGGACCACTGTGTACCAATTCCTGTATCTGAACCTCTGTGCTCCCCAGCCACACTCTAATTCATTAATTATTTAAGCACAATGGCTCCTGGACTATCAAAACTGTCACAAGGTGGCTCTGAACAAAATCCAATGACTTTCTCACATAAATGGATTGCCCTGTGCTTGTAATTTTTATGTTATGGTAAGAATTAAAGATTGCTTTTAGCTGATGATGAAGCATATCTTTCACAACAAAGCTTTGGTTGAGGTAGAGCTATTGACATCTAGAACTAGCTTTACAGTCAGGAACTGGCTTTACCGTTGCAAGTCACCTCTGAATCCAGTGATGATGCTGATGTCACCCACAGGCAACAGGAACCCATGCATCTGTTGCAATGGCAATCGCCATACATTCCCAGAGTCTATCTGATCCACCTCCAATCTTTTACCTGTGAGCTGCTACATCACAGCCCAAATAAAAGGCAGACCCTCTTGACCTTCACTCTCTACCTCTTCGTCGTCCTCACCCCATTTTGCCCTTTTCTGCCACAATAAACCTCTCTCCTGTGAAACTATACTGGCCTGGTGTGATCTGTCCAGACAAGCCAAGGTTCTAACACAACAAGAGCTGCTAATGCAAGATGAGGCTGAAGAACTACGGAACAGGGCCATGAGAGAAATACCTCTTCTTGGCCCTTGCCTTGCTTTTAAAGCTCAAACTTCAGAGTAACAATTTATCCCTGGGTTCCACTAAGCTGTTGTAATAAATTTAGCAGTGAGATTTTAAAACACCTTACACCACTTTCTCAATCAAATCTCTTCGAGTGGCTAATCCTTCCCAAGAAACACAAGACTATCATTTCCTCCCACATCTAAATGCACCAACTCCCAGGTAGAAGACAAGTCCCTGGCCCTTCCCCTGTCTTCAGAACAGACTACTACAAACACCAGGTACACCACTTATCCTTCCAGCTTGTATGACTCAAAACAAGAGAGCACAGAAGAGTCACTCACTTTACTTTTGTAGGGAAAGAGGGCTTGGGGTTTTTGTTTTATATTTGTTTTATGAATTTTATAAACCCAGTTCTGTTTACAATCATTTTCTCTTCTTTCTGGCCTGAAAATAAGTCTGCACAAGAATGGTGAATGGCACTGAGAAAGAAGAGCACATAGCCAATACTGTTGTACTTAAATATGTTCACCTCACCATATCTGCCTTTCATGGCCACCACTCCTAGACTACCTCACAAGATTAGGGAGTATATACACCTCTACAATAATATAAATCAGGTCCTGGTTCAAGATCTTCTGCTCAAGTGCTAGATGTCAAGGTTTGGCTCTAAATGTATTTTTGACCTTCTGCTCTGCCAGTCTCCGACCCAACCTTTCTCACCAGAGCCTGAATCACCTCACTGGCTTATCTCTCACATCCCTTATCTCGGTCTTCAAGTTTTGCTTATACCTCGTCTGGAGCTAAATAAAATCTACAACTTTATGCAATGTGACAGTCATAAGATATTACTAATTGCCCTGTTATTTCCATTGGAATGATTCATGTCAAAAGTACAGGAAAGTTAAAGACATTAAGAAGTGTTACTGGATGAATCATTAGACATTTAGTGGTTGTACTAATACGAGTTCTTCTGAAAAACATAATTAATAAGACATAAGTATAAGAAGGGGATTTGTTTGTTTGGTCTACATGATAGGTATTGGGTGGGTCAGCAGAAGCAATCTGTGCTTAGAGGCAGAGAACCATGCAGTTGCCCAATGCAGAAAACTCTGTGTCACCACCATCACTATCAAGGGAATAAAGTCATGAATACTGCTTGAATGATCATGGGTGTTAAGTCCACACTGAAAGGTTGAGGAACTTGTAGTCTCATGTGATCTCCACACCCAGTGTCTGTAGGCCTACTCACATTTACTCAGAAAAACAGGATTCAGAGTTGTACTCACTCTGCTTTCCTTTACCTTTCTTCCATCTGACTACCAACTGTCACCTACATGGAAAGCTACCTACATCCAAAACGGTCTTTCTCCTAAAGACAGAGTTCCATATATCAATCCTCTTAAGAAGCGTACACAGAGGAGTGTTTCAATATTCCTAAAATCTTTTAATCTAGTCAAATTGACAACAAATATCAACCATTACATGTGACATTCCCTAGTCAGTTGTAAGTGGATATAAAATGTAATAAAAGATATTGGCTGGAGCTAAAAGGATTAGACAAATCTGGACAATTTCATCATATCACAAGCTCAAACTAGACAACCCACATATACAATTTATTGGTTTATTGTTTATGCAACAAAGTTCAGATCCAAGCAAATATTGCCAAACACTATTGACTTATATAAAAGAATCCTATACATTGTATTAAGGATTTCTAGGGAAGACAAGTTGATTTAGCTGGAATGTTGAGAAAACTTCATAGAAGAAGCAGCAAGTCTCCACTTCAGCCTTAATATATGAGTAGAAGCACATCAAGATCAAGTGTAGAGGAGAGATATTCTAGCCAGAAAATATAACACAGTTAGGAGTTCATGCTTTCCTAATTTACTACTCTGGGAACCAGAAAAATGTCCAATTACAGCCAAATATTGATTCACAAGTCTTGCTTTTTTATAAAAACAAAAAGTTCATAGATAACTATGACTAGCATAGCAACATGAAATCAAAATGGAATATAGAATTTGCTGGGTCCTAATTCTATCCAGAAAAATGTGACAGTATGATTTTTCTGTATGAATGCCCAAAGACTAATTTCTATCAGAGGCTTAATATCTTTTCTTCCATGTGTTCAGGGGTTGAGGATCCTAATCATGATCCTCTACTATTATATACATACTACATGGAGATATATACCTTAATATATCTGAAAATTAAATACAGGAGCTTAAATGGAGATCTTTGCATATGTCAAGTAAGTATGATACTCTTGAGTCCTGTTTTGACTTGCTATACTGAGACAGACATTCACCAATGTCTTGAGCTCAGTGTAGTCCAGGCATGCAGCCCTTAAATTTGTGATCGTACTAACTTTATCACTTGAGTATCTGTCATGTGCTACCCTTCTGCTTCCTCACTATCATTTTCTGTTGACTTTTAATATCATGTTTTGTTAAATCTCAGAGAATTCCATAAAATGTATTTACCCCCATTCTTCACCCTACTGCCTCCTACCTCCACCTCCACCTTCTTACCACCTTCTAACATCCCCCCAAGAAAAATCGTAAAAACCCAAAATCTAAAACTAAAACAAAATAAAACAAGAACAAAGCCTAAGTCCAATTTATGCTGTCCATATAATCATGAGTGTGGGGGTCATTCACTGGAGATTGATCAAGCTAACAAGGGCTATCCACCTAAAGAAAATTGACTGTCCTCCCAGAAGCTACCAACTTTCAGTATGTTCTCAGGTAGTGGTAGTCACCAGAGTCCACCTGCCTCCAATCCAGAATATTGACTGGCTTGATCTTGTACAGGTCTTGTGTAGGTAACCACAGCTACTGTGAGTTCAGAGATGTAATAGTGCCATCAATCAAGAAGACACTATTCCACTCTGGTTCTCTCCTATCTCTGGCTTTTACCATCTTTTTGGCTTTTCTTCCACATGGTCCCTGAGTCTTGGGAAAAGTGATATATGTCTTTTGTGTCTGAACACTGCAGTGGCACCTATTCTCTGCATATTGATAAACTGTGAGATTCTGCATCAACCCCTGTCTTGCTACACAAAGAAACTTCTATGGAGAGATATGAGAGAAGCATTAAAGATCTGGATTTACAGGAGGGTTTGATACTATGTCCATTTAGCAGAATAATAGTTATAGGTTCAGTCTTAAGGACTGTAAGCTCACCAATGGGATCTTGTTAAGATTTACAATGCCAGGCATTCCTTTCCTCCCATAAAACATGTCTTAGATCCCATAAGAATGCAGTTGGTTACTCTCTAATATTAGTGTCACTGTTACATCTATGGCATATTTTTTGCATACTAGACATTATCGAAGGTCACAGAGTTCAAAGCTGAGTAAGATTACTGTTGATTGTTTCCATTCATAGACTAGGTAGCACTGCCCAGTACTATAAGTGCTAGCCAGTAGGGAGGAAGCTTCCTAGTAAGTCCCACCTTGATTTCTCCATGTCCTATGGCTAAAGTATGGAGAAGCTTCCTTCAACAGTAGAATCTTACCACCAAGTTCTGGTAGATGAACAAATTCAAAGGCAATAGCCTGTGCTGTGTATGGGGTCTTTAGAAGACCCCTGACCAAAACCTTAAGGGGAGACATCCCACTCTTTTAGCTGGGCTTTATATTTGTCAACTTGTGGTTTCTGGGATGAGCAATATATTCTGTGTAGGACAACTCCAATTATATTTTAATGTATGTGTGTGTGTGTGTGTGTGTGTGTGTGTGTGTGTGTGTGTGTGCTGTCATAATTGTCCCAGGCATGTGTGTGGCACTCATAGAAAAACTGTTGGGAGTCACTTCTCTTGCAATTATATAATAGCCATGGAAGAGAGCAAAGCATCAGGGGAGCAAGCAGCTCTGCCAGTGAAGCCATAGCACCAGTAACCTGCTACTGTCCTTGATCCTTACTGCGATCATCTTGAGTGTCATTTGTTGGTACACACGGGGAGTTTTTCTTTGTGGTAATCACATTTCAATAAATATGAAGTCTTCCATAGAGGTCAGGCTTCTCAAACAGATTCTGGAAATAATCTGGAGAACAATGTATTTCCTGCCTGACAGCCCATCTGTAGTTTCAACTTGCTTGGGTAAGAATAATGTGTATCCCATTTTGAAAATGAACATTTATTTTCTAATAAGTATTTCTCCCCCAAGTCATATTCCTATTAAGCAGTAAAGAACCTGTCTCTACATTTCTGGTTAAATGCTGTTGAAACATCCTTCCTAAAACATAGTACTACCTGAGGTCCCAGCTATACCATTCCTGGGCATATACCCAGAAGATGCTCCAACATGTAATAAGGACACATGTTCCATGTTCATAGCAGCCTTATTTATAAGAGCCAGAAGCTGGAAAGAGCCCAGGTGTTTAACAGAGGAATGGATACAGAAAATGTGGTACATTTACAAAATGGAGTACTACTCAGCTATTAAAAACAATGAATTTATGAATTTCTTGGGCAAATGCATGGATCTCATCCTGAGTGAAGTAACCCAATCACAAAACAAAACACATGGTATGCACTCACTGATAAGTGGATATTAGCCCAGAAGCTAGGAGTACCCAAGATACAATCCACACTCAAGAAACTCAAGAAGGAAGACCAAAGTGTGGATACTTCGATCCTTCTCAGAAAGGGGAACAAAATGCCCATGGAAGGAGTTACAGACAAAGTGTGGGGCAGAGACTAATGAATATACAGAGACTGCCCATTTACAATCACCAAACCCAGACACTAATGTGGATGCCAGCAAGTGCTGGCTGACAGGAGCCTGATATAGCTGTCTCCTGAGAGGCTCTGCCAGTACCTGACAAATACAGAAGTGAATGCTCACAGCCATACATTGGACTAAGCACAAGTCCCCAGTGAAGGAGCTACAGAAAGGACCCAAGGAGCTAAAGGGGTTTGCAGCACCATACAAGGAACAACAATATGAATTAACCAGTACCTCTAGATCTCCCAGGGACTAAGCAAACCACCAACCAAAGAGTACACGTGGTGGAACTCATGGCTCCAGCTGCATGTGTAGCAGAGGATGGTTTAGTCAGTCATCACTGGGAGGAGAGGCCCTTGGTCCTGTGAAGGTTCTATGCCCCAGCGTAGGGGAATGCCAGGGCCAGGAAGCAGGAGAGGGTGGGTTGGTGAGCAGGGAGAGGGAAGGGAATAGAGAGGTTTTTGGAGGGGAAACCAGGAAAGGGGAAAACATCTGAAATGTAAATAAAGACAGCATCTAATAAAAAAAAATCCTTCCTGCATACAATATTTCAGTTTATAAGTATATGCTGCCATTTCATTCCTACAATTATGTTTCTACCTAAATATCATTCCTACAATTATGTTTCTACCTAAATATATGGGAATGTTCCCACAGGCATGCCTACATGTGCACACACACACACACACACACACACACACACACACATGCACAAAATTACATTTTATTGTAAGTGAGTAATTATAACAAATACCTCTTAGCATCTGTGATAGGCAGGGGGAGGGTGGTGCTCCAACAGGAGTAATAGAGGAAAAGCTCGAAACGATGGTGTTCAGATACCTGTAAATGGTTTGGTGATGGGCATCTTCAAACCAGCTTCAACTGGCTTAATAAACATACAACCAGAGATAACTGAAGCTAAAATGAGTGATGAAAATATAGAGATAACATAATGACTATGTGAATTTGTCAACAAAATATTTTTTAAAAATTCTTGGAGACAAAATGAATTTTGGAAAGGGACATCCTCATATCGCATCAGATTATCAACAAGGTATGGAAACAAGCTTTAATTTTCCTTATTTTTTATTTGTATGTATATGGGATTGGGATATGTGCACAAGAGTGCACATTACCAAGGAGACAAGAGGTATCCAATAACCTGGAGCAGGTATTATGGGAAAATGTAAGTGCTCACCTTGACTGATGAGGAAAAAAAAGTGAGGGCCACTGAAAGAACTGTGTGCAATCTTAATCACTGAGACTTCCCTGCAGACCTTACATTATAAGTTAGCACTGTTAAATAATTTGATGGGAAATAAACTAGCTGGGGGAAAATGTTGTGCTGCAATATAAAAGAATAGAAAAGATTTGGGCTGGATTCTGTTCAGTTTTGTTTTTATCAGTGTTTCTTTGCCGTGATTACCACTGTGAGTCTGCAACTTCTAGCCACAAAACACTGTAAAGTCAAACTCTAAAATACTTCAGAAGAGTTCCAATGGTGGAAAAATGCAGTAAAATCAAAATATACACCCTTAAACACTATGGGTCTATCACATGATGAATATCATTATCAAATATTTGTGCATTCACATGTGTAGGTGGAGTGAAGCAAGGCAGAGGCAGAGACTTATTTCTGCTAATGCCGGAAACTAGCTGGCAAATACACCTCCCACAATATGAATACGCTGCATTGGGCTTCTGGGAATATGCCTTTCTGTATTGAATACACACACATAAACATAGAAATTGGAATGATCGCATGTACACATGCATATATATTTTAAATAACATTTCAATGGAGTTTGAAAATACATATGTATATACATACTCACACACATGCTGAAATGCCATCCTTCAACATAATTCATGATGTGTATTGAAATGTATCAAAGCAGAAATACATTCCAGAAAGAAATACTCACTGGTGCAATTAAATCATAAAGAAGTTTAATTTGTTCACTTAGTAGTTAAATGTTTATTTTGACATTTTGGTCGGCTGATTCTTTGACGAGAATGAACCTGGAATGAATTAAACTTGGTTATAATTTAAGCTCAGTGAGTTAACATATTTCTTCAGGGAGCACACTTACACTTTGATGATTTACGGGAACACATGAAAATACCTAATTCTACTTCTTTTAACTTGAAACCTGAACATATTTATGAAGTTCTTATTTAAGAAATTAATTCGAATGTTTGTAGACTAGAAGATCAGTAGGTCAATTTATGTGACATTTTATTGAGATATAATATTCTAATATATTTACAAACAAACAAAAAGACTTTATATATTTATGTTCATTTAAGAAAATACTAGGGAGCTGGAGAGATGGCTCAGCGGGTAAGAGCACTGACTGCTCTTCCAAAGGTCCGAAGTTTAAATCCCAGCAACCACATGGTGGCTCACAACCATCCATAATGAGATCTGACTCCCTCTTCTGGAGTGTCTGAAGACAGCTACAGTGACTTACATATAATAAATAAATAAATTAAAAAAAAAAGAAAATACTAGCAGTGATGTATTATTTTGAAATATACAGTTAACATGTTTGGAGTTATTTAAAATTTATATTGAGAAAAACCTATGTATTTTCAGTATTACTGTAGACAAGCATCTACATAAGACTGTTAAATTGATTGTTTTATATCAAACTTTTATAATACTCATTTTTATTGTTATAATATTTTATAAATTTTAAGGAATATGACAAAAAAAGATATTGTAGGTATTGAAAGGGGTCTCTGGGAGGAGTTGGGGTACACAAGAATGTGATTTAATTCTATTTACTTAAAATATGTTTTTAAATGTTAACAAATTCAGATAAACTGAAATCATGTAATTTTTCTCATCATAATGCAATAAAAGTTAAAAAAATTAAAAAAATATTCTAGTATATTCTTCCCTTTTGAAATATCCCACTTGATGATTTAAAATATTTAAGAATACTACAAACAACATTAAAAAGGAATTTATTTTTTAAATTTTTATTTGCATACATATTAACAGGTATTATGCATTTTTTCATGCATTGCCATATATATTTAGATTTGCTTGGTTTCCTATGTCCCTGTCACACACTAGAAACTCTATGTTAATAAAATAAATTATCCCCCATTTCTTCCCACCAACTTCTATACTTAGTCCTATGTAATCTATACATTTGTGTATTCAGGAATATATATATATATTTACATATATATGTAAATGATATCATGATCTCTTATGAATGGTATCTTTTACATTTAGAATTGTTTAAGACTTATCTGAATGGTGGTAGGTATCACCATTCATCTACATTGCTGAGTAATATTCCACGATATGAATTACCAGTCATACATTGACATCATCTTGGGACATTTTCAATAATACTTCTGTGAGCACTTATGTGGAGAGTTTCACAAAACTACATTTTTATTTTTTGTGCATAAATTCAAGTGTGTAGTATATACAATTTAATGTGCCAATCTCATCTTTACTACTTTGGGAAACTAGCAGACTACTTGCCAAGGAGGCTACATTCCCACCAATAGAATATAGGGAATCCAATTTCTGTGACCACCATCCCTCATTCATCAAATTTGTATGTTTTCTGAACAGTAGAATTAAGGACTCATGTGTCTTCTTGATGTGTGCTCACAAATACAGGCCCAGAAGATGAGACATGAATCATGATGCTATGCTACTCCATTTATAATTAATTGGTTAATTAATTTTATTTTTGATAGTTTCAAACATGTTGGTAATGAATGTTATCCAATTTCGTCTCCCATCCCCTTGCCTCACCCATCTCCTTTTCTACTGAAAACCTTCTTACAGATATGTTCTCCTCATATTTTCATATCTCTTTTTGTATGTGACCAAGTAAGTTTAATTAGAGTGGTTTATAGGACTGTGGATAAAAGGTTATTTACTGGAACACAGGAAGTTAATGTCTGACTACATCACTGAACAAAAACATTGTCTTCCCCTGCTACCTGTGCCCCGGAATGTGCCCTGATACCTGCCCTTGGGAATTTGGAGGAGAGGTGGCCAGAGGTGGCCTGGAGTCAATGACAAGGCTCCAGGAGCAGGTGAGAAACAGCGAGCAGCAGTGAGCTCATCTGAACACTGCTGCAAGCTCCTTCAGTGCCCTCCACCCACGCCCCATTGGGACCAAGAAAGCATCTCTTCTAAACAGCAGTTCTTGATTGGCTGGCAGTGGCAGTGCCAGCAATCCTTGGTCTCTCAGGCAGGCCTCAATTTCATCCTCCAACAGAAGATGCCTTTGAGGCTCCCCTGCAATCATTAACTAGTCATAGTCCCTCAAGAAGGGTGGAACCTCACATACCCATATCCCACCCATGATGAAATGTTGACTGACCCATTCCTGCCTGAGTCTTGTACAGTTAAGCAAAACTGCACAGAATTTATGCATGTAAAATGTGTCATGTTTAGATGTTAGATGTCTATTTTCTGCACATCTCTCCATCCTCTGGAGGATAGGGCATCTTTTCTGCCCTATTGCCTTGAGCCTTGAGGAAGTGATATAGACAATCCATTTAGGGCTAAAGATTTTTACCTTCACTTTCATTATTTTGACCCTCTATGAGCTAGCATTAACTGCTAACTGCTATATTAAGAGGCTTCTCTAACCAGACTGAACCAGCATGGATATAAACATAAGCAATTAGGAAGCACTTTGACAACACACACAGCTGTTTAGCACACAAATTTTCCCCAGGGCCTATGATTCCCCAACCACTAGCTCTTGACCAGGTTTACCAGAGCAGGCATGCATTTTTTCCTGTGAAATTCTAATAAAAAAAAAGATTGGTGAACTAGGCTATGCCAGTCATACCACTACCGCATCAGGGGTACACTTTGTCTGGCAAATGCTAGATTATGCTTAAAATATAAAGCTCAAATCCTTTACAGGAATACCATTAAAGAAATGTATCAAGTTAATGTGGCAAAATAATATTGTAGGTTATTTAATACATTTAAATATGTAGTTACAAATAATATGAGAAGAGACATTAACATTATGCATTATTGTTCTTTTATAAGCTATCAAATGTCACAGGCTTAAAGGGTTTTTTTATTAAGAATTATAACTTACTGTATTATGTGTATGCTATTAAATACAAAACAATACTGAAGATTGCATAAAATAAATACTTCAAATTCAATAAATTTAATTAACCAAATCATACTTTTTCATATATTTAATACACATAGATAAAAATATTAGTTAAAATGTATTACTAAACCTTATGGTTTAACTTTATAGTGGATTTTAAGTTGGAAATAAACACAAGGATACAATAATACTAATAATATATTTAAGAGAATAATGTGGGTCAAGAAATATGCAAATTAGTGAACATATGTAATATGACAGCATTCACAACAATCGATTGAAGTAGGTGTCATTGATATTTCTCAATATACAGATGAAGAAATGAGACCCACAGTAGTAAAATCACACTTCTTTATTATGCAGAGCACACATGATAACCCATGACAAGAAAGAAGGCTTGTCTGATTCCAGAGTAAACTCCACACTAACAAAATGGTATCTGTTCAAAAGAATAACCATCACTGTGAAGAAAAACAATCACTTCTGAAATACATCCCCTGCAGGAGGGATGCCCAGCCTATGCACGCCCACTGAAAATTCTTTTGTTTCACTGGATAACTGGGGACAAAGCACTATAGATTACAGAGATAGGATTTTCAAATGTCTGTAGAATCTGTGACCTTCGGTGTATTGGTTATTTTTGGGTAGCTATAATCAAAACACCCAAGAGAACAACTTAAAAGAGTAAAGATATATTTGGTTCTTGATTTCAGAAGGTTCAGTCTGTGGTAGATTTTTTTTGTTATTTGTTATTTTGTAACTTTGCTTTTGCAGTTGTGGTTGTTGTTGTTGTTATTGTTGTTTTCCTGTGCTCTTGGGCAGAACATCATAATGGTGGAAACCTGACAGGGGGGCTTCTTTTCCTAACTCATACTATGGAACAAAGAATGTGATTGGAAAAGGTCCTACTCACAAAGACCCCTAAAGGCTTACTTCCCGATGGTAGGCCCCACATTCTAGATTTTCCATCAATGCCCCAAATAACTCCACCAACTGCAGACCAAGTCCTCAACACATAAGCATTTACAGTATATCTTATATTAAAACCATAACATTTGATTAAATAAAAATTCATTACCAGCAACTTGTGAACCTTTCTTCTACTTCATATTAATCAATAGATAATGAATGGAAAATTATCAAACAGTTTATGGATAGAAAATTGAACTATATTGGAAAAGAAGCAATATTTTTGAAAATGTAAATGCATACAGAAATGCAGAGTATTAATAGCCTTAATGAATTAAATGTACTCACTGTAAGGGAAATCACTATGATGGTTACTAACAGAAAATGGTTAAGAGACAGCACCTGTAAAGTATGATGTGTGCTGGAAAGTGGCCCAGTTAACTATTTCCATTGTGTAAATCTAGGATTTAAAATGCCAAAATACTATTTGTGTGTGTGTGTGTGTGTGTGTGTGTGTGTGTGTGTGTGTGTGTGTGCATGCGCATGCACACGCGTGCGCACACACATGCACACATTCACTTGCACATTCAGGCGCGCATTTGTATTAGGAAAATACATAACCTAATCACAACTGGCTATTGGCTCCACATGAGCTCTTGGAGCACATACAGTTAATCAGAATCTGTAAATAGGCATTCAGTTTATAATCTGCATTCTGCATCTTGCTTGTTTTTTAATAAAACTCAGGTGTTTTTTATGGATACTAAATTTAGAAGTATTTTAGTGTTGACCTAAATTAAAATTTAATAAAAATCTCTTCAGAACTATCATTCTCAAAACTTTTAGTCAACTATGGAATCTAGAAAAAAAGACAATTTAATAAATTTAACCAACTGTAAGATAAAATAATCATACTGAAATGCAGGAAACCGTCTACCTGGTACGTCCTGTGACCTAGACTCAGACCAGTCTCTCACTCAGCCTTCATCAGCGAAAGGAAGCCTCATCATCTTGTAGGAGATGAGAGCTAATACAGAGACCCACAACTGGACAAAGTGTAAGGAGTGGGAGACTTTGGACCACTTAGTCCTCAATGCAATGTCTTCATCCAACCCCTTACCTCAGATCTCAGGGAGTTCTGGAGGAAAAGAGGCAGAAAGATTTTAAGAGGCAGAGAGGACAGAAGACACCAAGGAAACATGGACATTCAGACACACCAGGACTGACCCACATATGAGTTCTCAGAGACTATGGCAGCATGCGTAGGGCCTGGCCTAAGCCAGGTGGGATCCCAGTGCTGAGAATGGAGGTGGACATGATTTGACATTCCTAACCAAGAAGCTATCTCCAACTGACAACAGCTTGCAAAGGAAGAATCAGTTTGTGTCAATGGAGTCTTATTGTGTATATAAATGACACTTACAGCCAGGCCCCAGAGCAGCAGTAGATGGTCAACACAAGTAAACCAATGATGTTTTGTAAAAAATGTTTTGTGCTGTCATATGGCTTTGGGGGTGGTGCTTATTTATTTGTTTGTCTGTTTGTTGGTTTTGTTGGATTTTGATCTTACTGGTCTGTTGCTTGTATATTATGGCTTGCAATTCTGTACTTTTATGGCTTAAGGTGTGTGTGTGTGTGTGTGTGTGTGTGTGTGTGTGTGTATGTGTGTGTGTGCCTGTGTGTATGTTTCTTGTTCTATTTTGCTGAGGAAGAATCTAAGAAGTTGAATGAGTAGGGCAGATCTGGGAAAGACTGTGGGAAGGGAAAGCATGATAAAAATATTATGTTTGAATTTTCATTAAGTAAAAGATAAAGTAATGTGCAGTTGCCTTAGGAGTATCAAAATAAATGGTTGTATACACAGCTGGATGTAACAAAATAACAATTTTACCTCTAACAATTAAAATCTATGTATTATAAGAATTCACAATCCTATGGTACCAAATGAAGTTGTGAAACCTTCTGATTTCTTATCATTTTGCTATTTTTAGTGTAAGATTAAACTATTCTGTGGATTGCTAATTTGGAACTAAGATTACTTGATCTCAACATAACACAAACATCCAAGAAATTATTTTATGGAATACTCTCTCTCTCTCTCTCTCTCTCTCTCTCTGTGTGTGTGTGTGTGTGTGTGTGTGTGTGTGTGTGTGTGTGTGTGTTCATTTATGTGTCTCTGTGTTTCTGTCTCTCTCTAGATGGGCCTGTTTGGAAGGTTTTGCAGACGCCAGGTACCAGGCAAGAACTGAATCAGAGTTGCTAAGGTGCTCAGGTCTGGTGCTTGTCATCCTCACTGCTTTAATATCTGCCTTACAGGATGACACCTCTAAGACCCAGCCTAGATGCTACCTTGTAAAATGGAGGTTCAGATGAGAAGAAATTAGAATACTCTACAAAGTTGCTATGAATTCATTAAGCATACATAATTGTCAACTACTAAGCAATTTGTTTATCTATTCAACAAACTTATGAGTTAAGTAGTATGCTAAACAACTTAAAGATATAAAACTAACTCTTGCTCAGTGACGCTTAATCATCACACATTGTATCATGGAATTAAGCAGTTATATGTAGATAAACATTAGAAGAGAACAGAAGTGCAGGTTCAGATGTAGCTGTTTAGGAGAATTATATGTATATGAAAGTAGGGCATAAAGTGGAACATCACAAAATGTGAACAAATATTAACTTTCAGGACATGTTACTTAAATGAAAAGATGAGGGACACTTCAGAGAACACAGGCTAGTGGAGTTGCATGTGCACTTGTGCACTTAGAGATCTCATTTCATGGAGAATCAGGCCCATATTTTCAGGGACCAGTAGAAAAAAAGGCTCGAGAGTGGACAAATATGACTTAAGTCTAGACAACCGTGGAACCATTTGATTAGAGTAAGGAACCCTAACATTATTCATTAGCATACTTGTTTCTAAATAAAACAACACTAAATTGTAGGAAGATGGTGAGTATCATATCAAGGACAGAGGTCTATGTGATAAAGCTTTTGAAACTTTTAAGAAGTATGACATTGTAGATTGTAAGGAAGCTTTAAGGGAATATTAACTTGAAAAATATTTGTAAAGAGGAATTAAAGTGTGAAGAGGCTAAAGAAGAGAAGGCCTACCATAGCAGAAAGAGGAAGTTGAGAAGGCCAGCAAATTTCAGGTGGGCTGTACGTAGCTGTAGGAGAAAAGAATGCTACAGAGAGAAAGAATCAGTTTTCTCTAGGGCCAAGAGCCCTGACAGTTTATTTGATCCCAGGAAGATACTCTAAGTCTTACAAACAATACTAAACTTGCTCTGTGGGAAGCAACATTCAATTAGTGGTGGAGGTAGGATGTGTGTGTGTGTGTGTGTGTGTGTGTGTGTGTGTGTGTGTGTGTGTGTGTAAAAGAATAATAATTGAAGAAGGAGTCAATGGGACGTGAGAGAAATTGGGAAAAAGAGAGGTGGGGGTAGAAATGATGTAAACATAATACTCATGTATGAAATTTTCAAAAAATAAAAGTAAATAAATTAACTAAAAGTAATATTGACAACATTTTTGAGAAATGATAAAGTACAGTAAACAATTGGATTTGGAGTTAGAAACTCTGTCTCTTGCACATGAAAACCTCTTCTTAATGTTCTCCCTAACATTCCCACATTAATGCTGTTGATAGCAATGTATGAAGCAAGGGTGATGGGAGGCTGACTTGTTGATGGACCCTCAGTCCATCGTTTTAGGAATGCTTATCAGGACAATCAATACTAGAGTATCATGCATTTGCCCTTCATCTTATTCTCCCCTATGTGCTGATTACATTCTCCCTGCCACATGCCTCCTCTCCTACAAACAGCTCTGATCATAGGATGCTCTTCAGAATCCTCCAGAAGTGAATCCAGCTGGGCTGTGGATAGCAAAACAAAAACAAAGAAATTTGTGATAATTCCAGTAAGGAGTTAAATGACCAAAGTTTTAGAGTCCATTGTTGCAAGACAACCTAAGCTGGATAATAAATTAAGGACAATAAACAGCTAAAACAAACAAAAGTTATCAGATCAATGACATCAAAAGAAAAGGTCATATGAGGCCTGAAAAAGTCAATAAATTTGTATGACTTTAATTAACTTCATTGTATTAGTGTATCTGTTGCCAGAGTATGTGTAATTTGTCACCTTTTTTTCATTATTTCTTTTTATTGAAAAATTTCAATATTATAATTTCTTCTTTCCCTTTTCTCCCTCTAAATTCTCTGTATGTTCCTCCTCACTCTCCTTCAAATTCATGACCTCCTTTTTTAGTGATTGTTATCGCATGGAAATTAGATGTATGTGTTCCTAAACATAACCTCTTCAGTCCATTTCATCTATTTTTAACCTCCTTGCTTCTTTCTCTTAACACTTGGTCTAATTCCTTATTTCAAATAGCTTTCTGTCACTTCCCTCCTGTTCCAACTTCAAGTCTTTAGCCTGGAACTAGGCTGTCATTTCTGTTTTTGTGGTTACTCCCCCCTTTGCATTCTACTTTCTCTTGCAAATAATTCCTTCCATGTAGACTGAGAGACAGTTTATTAAAACTACACAGAGTCTTTCAGTGGTAATATGGGTGGGTGCCCAGAATGTCAAAGGTAAGTTCAGGGTCTGCTTAGCAGCTTCCATTCTTTGTAGTCTCACATCCATATATCATAGAGGACAAACTTTATTTCTTTTCTTGGTGTCATAGTTACGGTTTCCATTGCTGGGAAGAGACAACATGACCAAGGCAGCTTCTATAAATGACAGCATTTAACTGTGGCTAGCTTTCATGTTCAGTCCATTATTATCAAGGCAAGAAACATGGCAGCTTCCAGGCAGACATGGTGCTAGAGAAGAAGCTGAGATTTCTACATCTTGATCCAAGTGCAAACTGAAGACTGGCTCTTCTAGGCAGCTAAGAGGAGGGTCTCAAAGCCCAACTCTATAGTGATACATTTCTTCCAATAAAGCCACACCTCCTCATAGCGCCACTCCCTGGGCCATGCACATTCAACCCACTACACTTGGAAAGTATTTCAAGTTTATGATATTTAATGATATCCAGGGGTAATGTCTAAAAGACACTAAGTGGCATTCATTCATGCTAGAGACAATTAGTCTTTCAAGATGGAAAATGGGTCTAAAAAAAAACAAGAAAACACAGAAGGCTAGAAGGGGATTGTGATGTCCTTGATAGACTCAGGGAAAGTCATACCTGTCAAAACTTTGCTTGGATCGTGCAATTTGAGCAGAATCTAGGGAGCATATTTGTTCTAGATTCTCCCACTTTTAGAATCAGTTTGCCCAGCAACATGACACACATGTTCCCAGTTACCATAATAAACTACATATGTAATGTTAACTACATCATTTCAGAGCTCCATTTGCAGATTCTTCATTTTATTCAACTCTCACTCCCCACCCCATAGGAGACAGGCTGTTAATCCCTGTCCTCTGTGGGAAGTTTATGCTATGGCTGGCAAAAGGTAAGAAAAAAAAGGCTTTGTACTCCAGTTGCCATGTTAGCTGTGACATACACACATATACATTTCATCTCAAGTGTTGTTCTTCTTTAATTCATTTTGGAATTCATAATGCATCATTTCAACATTGTCTTAGGGAAGCTCAAAGCATGTTTTCCTGGATGTACAATTCACCCCGTTTACATTGGAGTCTGTAGCTCTAGTGAATAGAAATATCTAAATTCATATTCTATAGTCTGACTCTTAAACTTTTGGTAAGCCTTAGTAAAATCATAGGCTTGGAACTTGTCACAAAAAAACAATATATATATGTATAACACACATATATATGTATATATATACACACACATATATATGTATATATATACACACACATATATATGTATATATATATGTTATACATAGATACATAAGGAAAGCCTTTTATTTAAAAGTTATAATAAGAAATATGTGAAAGGACTGAGAGAGCCTTTAAAAAATTCTTAAATAGAAGCAAAAGTTAAATCTTACCTTCTCCCAAATAAAAGCTAAAACTATGGTCCTGAAAGGGTTTTAACATCTAAAAAGAAGGACTAAAAATTATTTGAAGCTTTATGTTTACTTTGAGAATGGGATTCATTCTCATGCAAATAAGAAAGGTGACAGGAGTGTTTGTCCAGGCACTACGGTTGCTTTTATCAGCCAGCTCTGTGCTTTCAGTGTATGCTGCATCTCACTTCCGATATCTGATCAAGACTAGAAAGAGACGTCCACATCAGGGCTGTGCATATTGCCCCTGTGGAAAGGCTATGTGGAGATTGACAAGATTCTCTCCTGCACTGTGTACCTCAGATCTATCATTCTCATCTATCACTCTGCATTTCATATCAAATTGATTTTGACACATTACACTTGAATAAAACAGTGGTAGAACATGCATGCTCATTTACACTTGGATATTAATTGTTACACGTTTATACACTAAATAAATGTACATAATTGGTAAAATGCATGGGAATTAGATCAAATTAACCAAATATGCATTGTAAAAAAAAAAAAACACTTCCCTGTCTTATTCACTGCTTTATATCAACCTGTATAATAAAATGTATGCATGTATATATACTATAAGATAATTTACTTCTGTGTGTAATATCACAAAGAAATATTTTTTTCTAATCATTCAATGAAGCAAAGTTTTATTAAGCTTAGACTGAAGTTCAGTCAACATGATTTGTACTCATAAATGAAAGTAAGTTTTCCTCGGCTAAACACCATCTATATTGAGAGGTTTAAGAAACGTCATGCCTTAAACAGCCAAGAGTCCCTTGTGGGTAAGGGAGTTTAAGTTACTAGGAAATCTATGGGAGAGGGCAAGCCTATCATCAATTCACATTCCTTTCCATGGCTCTCTTTTGAAATAACTATGTCACCATAGATACTTCATCTTGTTAGTCAAAATCCTCTTTCCCAAAGGAATTTAGTTTTCAAAAATAGGGAGGAGTGGTTCCATTGGGTGCAAATTTCCCAGTTCTGCCAAATCATTCCAGAAATATGTCATACAACTTAAGCAATTAGGTTGCTATTAGCATACAAGTGATTGAAAAATCTCTTAAGAACATATTATATTACCTACAGCAGGCTATTGTTCATGAGGCAATAAATACTAGGTAAAATAACTATAGAAGAGAAAATTTTGTAATGAAAACATTTATAGAAGACAGGATTTTGTGTGTGCATGCATAGAATAATGTAAGGCAAAGAGCAACAACACTTCACACAGCTGAATGCCTGGGAGACTAGGTTTTGTTCCTTTGTGTTATTTATCTATTCATTGTGAAATGTTGGAGATTAAACCTATGCTCTCCAGTTTAAAACTCACGCCCTCTCCAACACACCAACACATTCATCTTTTTGCCTTTGTTCTTAAGAAGCCAGTGCATGATTCTAGCTCTTAAACCTATCAATGAACATAGAACATTATGTAATTTTTAAAAGAAAGAACAAATAAATATTAAGCTTAAAATTTTTATCCACTTTTTCACAATTCTAGAAGTGTGTTGCTCCAGTGGGACACTGCTACCAGATAATCTAAATGTCTGTGTT
Source organism: Mastomys coucha (assembly GCF_008632895.1). NCBI lineage: Eukaryota > Metazoa > Chordata > Mammalia > Rodentia > Muridae > Mastomys > Mastomys coucha. The sequence goes on along the minus strand of NW_022196897.1, from coordinate 32,895,448 downwards.
ATGGAGACCTACCTTGTGTTTTGTAAGAGATTTAATCTATCCTTTGACTTTTACACACCCTAGATGCCAGTAACATACACACACCCCTTCTTCAAATTGTGACTATTTAAAATGCCTCATATGTGTTAGAAATATAGCTAGGTTCAACAGAGTCACACACACACACACACACACACACACACATCACAAAGTGTCCAGGAGGTATATAAATTTCCTCATGTTAAGGACTACTACTGGTAAAGATAAGCGCACTGAGAAAATCAAGAGGCAATAGTTGTCAGCTTCATAGTGGGTGCAAAGACTGAGAATTGAGATGTCAGATATAAGAGCTAGCTGTGTGGTGTCCTGAATCTCGTGATGCAGGGTCCAGTGTAGGATCTTTACAAGTACAAACAGCATAAGCAGCTAATGTTCCTCTGCCTCAACCTAGGCATGATCAACATGAAGCACATTGCTAGATAGAATAATCTTGATCTTAAAAAAAAATTGCTAAAAAGAGTTTGTTCAATTTAACCCATCAAAGAAGAGAGAAACAATACAATATATTTGAGAGAAATTTTCAACAAGTATTAAACTTCTCAAACTTCAAACTTTTATAAGAAAAAAAATGAGGTTTTTGTACCCATGGAGGTGTTAGGTTTTCAAGACAATATGTCGTAGGAGTGATCTCTTTCATTGACAGGCATTTGATTTTTGTGGTTCAAGAAAAAAATCTCTACCCACAAAGGAGATGCTTGGGGTATCTGGTGGTAAAATCCTACTGTGTCAGAAAGAAGTGTCTACTAGAGCAGCGACAGAAAGAAAATGTGTGGCAAGAGTCAGAACGCAGGAGGCCGTGGCCCGGAGGCTGTGTACAGGTCAGTCTCATTTTGCAAGAAGCTTTGGAAAGTTGATCTAGAGAAATTAATAAGCAAGCCCAACTCTAAAGCTTGAATGGCAACCTAAAACTGGGTTGTAAGAAGGGGAACGGAGTTCATAGCTTTCTCACCGTGAAGTTCTATAGACCTCACATACCCCCGAGGCTATGAGGAGAGGCCTGAGATAAGGGGATACCAGAAGGAGCTGCAAAAGGGATTGGAACGAAGTCGATAATTATGTTCCCTATTCACTTGTGTTTTCGACATTAAAATCAATCAGCAAACACAGATCGCAGCTGACTGTAGCTTACTGGCTTTGTCATTTTGACAAATTAGTTAAATTCTCTGATCCTTGGTTCTCATATATGGGATAAACACACACACTAAGTGAAACCTTGGTAAAAACAAACTTTCGCAGTGGATCACATTCTTGCTGATGAGCTGCCAATCTTCACCCAACCTCAGCCCTCAAAAGGAAGGTGGGCGGGGCGCACGGGGGGGGGGGTTCCTTTCCCTTGTGTTGAAATCATGTGGAACATTTTCAGGTCATTATGTTGTCACTCATTCGTAATGCGCGTCTCAACATTTTACAGTTTGTGAATTTCAACTTACACCAGCTACAAATTTCCTCTAATTTTGTAAAAGCACAACGCTGAGCTTTGAGGTTACATTTTCTGGATGAATTCATGGTGCTCTGCAGATGTGTTAGACAGTGTTTTTGAGATCCGCAGCAAGGCCCATGGAGTTGTGTTGTGTGAGGCCTTTTCAATTGCACGGGGTTAGGGTGGGGGTGTATAAAGAAAAACCATGTTAATTTTTGCATGAAATGAAATATGGAAGCAAATGTTTATTTGGAACTAAATATGCTATGGATTTTTAATGAGACATTAGAAGCAGACACTGGGAAAGGCCCTTCTAAATGAACATCCTAAATAAACTTCATCAACTTCAGGGTTCCTCTGCCTACAGGACCTCAGGCGGGGTGGGTATAAAGAAATACTTAATTCCTGGTATTAGAAACACATCTCTAGTAAATGTTAGAAATATTACTATTGCCAAAATAGTGAATAATAAGATTATCTAGCATGTTTCAACTTATATAACACTGGAGACCTTGAGAGACTTGGAAGAGTGGATTGATAGGCACTTATCCTGTATCCAGTTATCTTTCTGCTACCCAGCAGGCATGGTGAATGGATATCATGTGCTAATGCCTCCAATGAGGAAAGTGGCTCCATTCTAGCCACTCTAGACAGGAGAAGCAACCTTAAGAAGTAAAGAGGTATGCTCAAATCATGTTCTAAGATGATAAAAAGAACAATTGGAAAGTAGGGTTGTTTGCTAGGAACAATATCCACAAACATAATGACAGTAACCATGTAACCAATTCCAAAGGTACACGGGCAGCTAAATGATAGTATACGAAATATTCACAAGAGTGGGTAATTCTTTTTGCCCAGAAACTTTAAAACAGGATTATAAAAATAGATGTGTAAACACCAGGCATGAAAATATTAAGCACAATGAAGTCTGAATGAGCAAATGTAGGTCAGATAGCCCCGAGGACTAATAGAGGATGGAACCAAAGGAGCACTGCTTTGTACTTGAACTTCCTGCCAGGCTAAGAGGTTTGGCCTGAAGTGCATGGCAAGTTTAATGCAGCTACAGTTTTTTAGTTTTTGGTTTTTTTGTTTTGTTTTGTTTTGTTTTTAAGTTTTATCATACCTTTGGCAAAGTTATCCAATGATCGCTGCTGAAGGCACAATTAAGGAAAGAGCCCCAGTGAGTGAGGCTGCTGAAGCTTCACACTGCACATCTCCAAGGGGATGCCATTCACACACACTAGAGTAGAAACCAGGGAGCTTCATGATCGAGACTTAACTAAATTAATAGTAAGAACAGGTTCCTGAAAGAGTACCAAGCATGGCCATTCTCTTCAGCTTCTCTGACAGTTGCTACTGCCTTAAAGGAAAAAACAACTGATGTTGAAGTCACATGAAAATGGTAGGGTATTAATTCTTAAATATCACAGTAAAAGAAAAACTTTCCTTGGGATTTCATGTTGACCAGGTTCTAGTAAATAACTAGGAAGAAAGGTTGGTGCCTCTCACATTGAATGATGAGGATCCTTTAATGCATATCCTTAGATTTTATTTATTTAAATAGATCCAAATGAAAAGACTAATTTTTATTTTCCTTTACACGGAATTGTTAAGGGATGTCTTGCACTAGTTATATTCACTACAAAGCCACTGAGTTCATGTTCATGTCACCTTTAAGGTCCAAATAAATTCCCAGGTATAACAGAACACTAAGGCCCAGAAGGAAATGCCCCATGTCTAAGGCACCAGCTGTGTGCGAGATGCAGGTGTGAGTTCCTAACTACAGACAGAATCCCCATGCTTGCCATCTCTCTCAGCTCAGCCCTCATCTTGCCTGAACACAGGCACTAACAAAGCACCACAGACATCGTTCAGCACTAGCTTGATTTTTTGTGTGACATTTATATCAAAATGGAGTTTACTTGTCTTCAACCATATCGCCCAGATCCAAATAAGACTAATCTGCTTATCTATAAATCCCCAACAAGTTCATGGTTCATGTTCCATCATTTCTTCCTTATCAGACTAATTATCAACAACCTGAAAATGAAGGCAACTGCTTGCAAATATCTGTCTTCTTCCCTCCCCTCTGGTCGTCTCTTGCAGCCTTTGTATCTCTGCTACCATGCCTCCTCGGTATTTAAAAAAAAAAAAAAAATGCTTTTCTTTTTCTTTTGGAATCTCCTGCCAGCTTTTTAGAGACACAGACTCCCCGGTTTTGACCCCCAGATGGACTGAGTCCCGAGAGTCAGTAGCCATACGTCCCAGACAAAGCCTATGCTCAAAAATGTCTAGAAAGCTCGGTTCAAATCTGCTTCATGGTAAACGAATGAAGCCACATAGGTGCTGGGCAGACTGAACGAAGTCACAGTAAACACACATGTGTTACTGTACACCAAAGGGAGTGCCCAAGTTTTCCAAACAGGAGTACTTTAGCAAAAGAATGTAAATAAAAGGAAGAGACTATGACGCTCAGAAGAGACAAGACTGCAAAGATGATGCTTAGTCATAGCCTCCAACTAGAAGCTTTTCAGTTTCCAAACTTGCGGCCTGATCCCAGTTATTCACCTCCTAAAGACTGCCCACAAAGCACGGAGAATTGAGGCTTTCCCCCTATTTGCATAAGAAAATACATCTCAATGAGGGAAAAACACACCCTCACCATATTTTAGGACGATTACAGCCAATCTCAGGTAGTTAAAAGTAATTTAGCATTCATCCTGATACCTTATACCCCACCTGAGGCATGCTGAGCTCCTTGGAAATGGGCCACCTATTGTTCCTCACTGCTTAATTATTATATTAACATAGTGAAGCTGCCTCTGAATTAGCTCTTCACTGTGAGTGTGCTCGTTCTATAGAAAAGCCCTTTGGTGATATGTGATGGAGGTAATTTTTCTTGTCAGCTTACTTCAAACATCCAATAAGTATAAATCCAACACTATTTGAGTTTTGCCAACATTTTGCTTCCATTCTGTTGCTTTGTTTGCATAGCATCTCTACCCCCAAGTATAAAGCTTCATTGCTGAATGCAAAGCAGGCTACCACTTTTCTCAGAATACACAGTGCTGGGTTGCAGCTCTGGCTCCTGGGACTCAGAGCACCTTTGTCCATAGTAGGCAGACTCTGGCCTGCCTGGGAACATGACATGAGAGTACATAGTGAACTTCGGCCCACTTGGCAGAGCTTCTCACATTGACTAATTGAAAACTGGTGGACATCCATACCCATACACATAAGCAAGTGAATAAAAGCTTTTCTTTTAAAGCATTACATGAGCAGAACTGGCAACCACACATTTCACCTGTGCTGTAACTTTCACCTGTGGGACAAGGGCAAAAAGATCGTGGTCAGAAGAAAAGAATGGAACTTTCTATGCCATTGCAAGTTAGCATTCGGTTCTTCTCCAGGGAGTTTTTAAGAATGAAGGCCTGTTTCTAATTACTTTAGCCATACTCCTCTACTGTGTCTGCCTCTTCAAAACTAGCACCCGGTAAATAGTAAATTAAATAGTGAATACTGATTTTATTCAAGTTACATGTATGAACTCTTGATTGCCTAAGACTAGGAGAAGAGCTCCACTTTTGCACAGGTTTTGAGTTTAGATGGGTGCACTCACTAGCGTACCACAGAGAGATGGTACCTAGTTCCACTCCCAGAAGCCATATTTGCTCCCTTCTGCTTGAGGATGCGCACATTTCTTTTTTCTATATCTGATATGAGAACATGAGAAAATATGGCCAAAACATTTTCTCATCCCCTGGAGCTATGGAGAAGAGGATCTGCCTGCTGACCTCCCTGGAGTGTGGAGATGAGGGTCTGCCTGCTGACCTCCCTGGAGTGTGGAGAAGAGGATCTGCCTGCTGACCTCCCTGGAGTGTGGAGATGAGGGTCTGCCTGCTGACCTCCCTGGAGTGTGGAGATGAGGGTCTGCCTGCTGACCTCCCTGGAGTGCGGAGATGAGGGTCTGCCTGCTGACCTCCCTGGAGTGTGGAGATGAGGGTCTGCCTGCTGACTTCCTTGCCTGTGCTCGCCACACTTCTAGAAAGCTAACTCCCTTACCAACAGAAATTTTTTTCTTCTAGAAATCTCACTGTGAAAAAAAAAAGTCTCCTAAATAAAATAAAATCCCAAGGAAACAACTTCTGTAGATTTTCTTTTCATTTTCTCAAAGCTGCAAACCTAGCCCTGTGCCTCACTTAGGTGGGACAGCTCTGAAGATGCACTATCATTTTTTATAAAGGAAGGTTGCTGTCAACTTCAATACAGTGACTGCTGCAAAGCCAGATCTCACCGCAGGAAAACAGAAGACAAATGGGTAGTGGCTACAGAACCACAGCATAACCTCAGTTTAATCTTGGGCACTCAACCCTCAGTGTGAGCAGCTGATAGACTCAGAATAGGTCAGTTCCAACCAAGTTCAAAAGTACTGGTAGCTACTGATACGGTGGCAGAGTTCAGTGGTTACAAGCACTGGCATGAAACTCAGACAGGCCTGTGGTCCCTGGGTTGGTTATCTTGTGTGACACTGAGAATAAAATATAATGGGGAAGAGACTAACAGCAGAGTCCTGGGAGAGGGAACACCAATGAAGGGCAATGTAGTAGGTGGCATAAGGAACATCAGCAGGAGGGTTCAACATCACCTTCATCCTCAAACTTCAAGGATCACCTCTCACATATTCTTTCTTCTAATTTCATAACAATTAAACAATAATGGAGCGCCTACTCTATGCTAAGTACTACAGTCTCTAGATTCCTGCTGCTTGGCTGGCGAGAAAGGCACTAAACTACATTAGACGAAAACAACTGCTAAAGGGCTCTGAAATTTACTACAATAAGACCAAAGTTATTTGAGCGAAGGTCTAAGGCCCACTTTGGAAATGGCCCTTCAAATAGACATTGCTTACTCAGAAAAGAGGGGAAATGATTCTAAGCATAAAAACAAACAGTCTTAACTGGACAACACCTGGAAATTACATATTATCTTGCTATGCTCAGAACTGAGAGAGAGAGAGAGAGAGAGAAAGAGAGAGAGAGAAAGGGAGGGAGAGGGAAGGAGAGGGAGAGAGACAGAGAGACAGAGAGACAGAGAGGGGCAGAGAGACAGAGAGAGGGAGAGAGAGAGAGAGAGAGAGACAGAGACAGAGACAGAGACAGAGACAGAGACAGAGAAGAGGAACAGAGGAGAGAGGGGAAGTAGTCAGGTAAAGGTGGCTGAAGACTCTCAAGAAATGCAGAGGGATTTTGATTTTATTTTGAAGTAAAAAACACTGCATTGGAATAAAACAAGCTTGATAAAATAATTTTTTTAAAGAATTGTGTTTTTCCTAAGCCATACATTTTGTCTGGAATATCTCTAATATCAGACTGTTTCTTTTTGCATTGCTCATGTATTAATAGTGTTCAGCCATGCTGTACCTAAATGTCTAATATCTTTCAATCAATCACATTGATTTCTTATCTCAGCATTGAATCAGCCAGCATAGGAGCCAAGTGCAGCCAAATTTTAATGAATCCTACATCATAAACTGTGTTGTTTTTCTGCCGGTGTGCGACTCTTTCATACACTTGTCTATATCAGCATGAACCACATATATAAACACACTTGCATGTGTTTATTTCATCTGGAGCTTCTGGATGCATGTGCATAAGTGATACAGTGTGAGAGGTATATATGTGTGTATCAGAAGCTCCCACGGAACACCCATAAGGACAGAAAATGGAAACAGAGCATGTGCCTGCATATATACGGCCAATGCCACATGACTATCTCTTCCTAAAGGTGTCTGAAATTCCCACTTGGCACTAAATAGTATTAACCCCTCAGCAACTATTCTGAATTCTCAACCAAAAGTCCTCAGTAACCTTTATGGAACTAGACCCCTTTCTTTCATGCACTAGGAATATATCCTCGTTCCAAGTCCTCCAAAGTACCTCAGTCTCAGGCCTTTTTAAATGCAGCCTCCAGCAATAGAAACATCGGTTTCTTATGTTTGCTGAACCTGAAAAAGTTGGGTTAAAAGCACATGCTTTAAACCTTAGCTACCACCTAACTAAGAACTGGTTCCTTATGCAGTCATCAAGATGTAATTCACACACAGAGAGTCATGTGCCCTAGATGTACTTAGAAAAACTTTCCCTTCACTCACTTTATTTGCATTATTGTGATTGAAGCACAGACTTTGGCAAGTACATGATGGCAAGTACTTCTTCTCATAATTAGAGTCCCAAGAGAATTTACTTGTAACATGTTTAAAAAGCAATGGAAGATTTATTAAACTCTATTAGAATTCTGGGCATGCATTGTACTAGACATCAAATGTTATATAAAAAATTGTCTCAAAACTCAGAGGCTCCAACCCACAAGTACTTGTCTCAGTTTCTGAAGCTCTGAGATATGGCAGAGATGAAACTGGTGCTTCCCAGTAGTCTTTCATGAGAACTGTTGCCAGGACTACAGCCATCTGAATTTGTGACCAGGGACAACCATCATGATGCTGCTTCTTCACTCTCAAGTCTTCTCAAAGAAGCCTGGGATGTTCTGTGCTATGGTTACAGGCATCGGTTACTTTCTATGTTATGTAACTTTCTCCTTACCACTTTCATGGCAAAGGAAATTACAACCCCCCAGAGTGAGTGATTCATGTGAGAAAAGACAAGAAGAAGAGGGGGAGGAGAAAAAGGAGGAAGAAGAGGAGGAGAAAGAGGAGGAAGAGGAGGAGGAAGAGGAAGAGGAGCAGGAAGAGGAGAGATCAAGGCAGAAATGTCAACATTCTTTATAAGCAAATGCCACCATTTCTGTGCTATGCCACTGAAAAGATGGGAGATCAATACTAATACTGTCTTTGTATTCTTCATGTTTGTACAGTATTAAATTTCTGAGTACTGTAATGGTAATTAATAAATTAGTTCTTGGATATTATTTAACACATAAAATATATCAACTGATGTGTGATAAATTGTTTTATGATCAATTTTACCAAAATGTAATGAGAAGAGAAGACTCTTATATTTTAGTCTGTGTGTGTGTATTTCTGTGTGAGAGTGTGTGTGTGTGTGTGTGAGTGAGAGAGCGAGAGAATATGTGTGTGTGAGTGAGAGAGTGAGAGAGTGTGTGTGTGAGTGAGAGAGTGAGAGTGTATGTGTGAGAGAGAGAGAGAAAGAGAGAGAAAGAGAGAGTGTGTGTGTGTGAGTGAGAGAGCGAGAGAGTGTGTGTGTGAGTGAGAGAGTGAGAGTGTATGTGTGAGAGAGAGAGAGAAAGAGAAAGAGAGAGTGTGTGTGTGAGTGAGAGAGCGAGAGAGTGTGTGTGTGAGTGAGAGAGTGAGAGTGTATGTGTGAGAGAGAGAGAGAAAGAGAGAGAGAGAGAGAGAGAGAGAGAGAGAGAGAAAGTGTGTTCATGATGTGTGGGTAGGGGATTCACAAACCACATCAGGCAAATGAAAGTCAGAGGAAAACCTTGTGGAATTGGTTCTCTTCAGTAATAAGGTTTCCAAAAATCAAATTCTTGCTCCCATGCTTATATAGAAACTTTATGAGATGAGACATATTTCCAGACAAGTAGACAAATGTTTTCATCTCACCAAAGGTAACTTCTTTTTAAGTTAATTTGAAAGGTCATAGATAAATTATTTTTAGAGTAGGTTGAACATTGATAGAAATGTTCTGGGCTGCTCTGTCCAAGAAAGAGCTAAAAGCAACATGAGGATGCTGCCTGCCACACCCTACACAGCAAGACCCTGAACTGACCAGCGGAGCAAGGGAATGAATAAGTCAAACTACTGCTATTGATAGATGACATGATACTATCTATTAAAGATTCTAAAAATTCTGCCAAATTTGTTTCTAGAAACAATAAAAAAAAATCAGTAATGTGGCAGTAATGTGGCAAGATGGAGAATCAACTTGCATAGACCAATAGCTTTTCTATACACCAACAACAAACCTACAGAGAAAGAAATCATGGACACATAATTTTTCATTCACAATAGTCTAGAAAAAATAAAATAGGAATAAACATAACCAAAGAAGTGAAGGACATCTACAGTCAAAATTCTAATTCATTGAAGAAAAAGACAGAGAAAGACATTCGAAAATGGAATGAAATTCCATACTCATGAATTGGCAGATTTCAAATTGGAAAATCAGCACTTTACCAAAAGCTACCTACAGATTCAATCTAATCACAATCAAAATCTCCATCTCATTATTTACAGAAATAGAAAAAAAATCTATCCTAAAAGTCATATGGAACCACAAAAGACCTCAGATAACCTAAATAATCCTTAACAAAAAGAATAATGCTAGGGGTTGGGTAATGATTCCAGATCTTAAGATACATTACAGAGCCATAGTAATAGAAACAATACGTACTGGCACAAAACCAGACATGTAGGTCAGAAGAACAGAACTGAAAAGCCAAACAAGTACACACAACCTCAGAAACATAAAACTAGACTCATTTCTATCATCTTGTACAAAGTCTAACTCCAAATGGATCAAAGATATAAACTTGAAACACTGAAACTGATGGAAGGAGACATAGGCTATACCCTTCATGTTATAGATGTAGAAAAAGACTTTCCAACTAGGACTCTGTTTGTCCAGGAATTAAGGCTAACAATCAAGGAATAGGACTTCATAAAACTAGGAAGCTTCTGTATAGCTAAAGAAAAAAATCAACCATGAAGAGAAAGCCCACAGAAAGAGAGTCATTGCCATGTCTACATCTGACAGAGGATGAAGAGGATTCTCTAGGCAGGAGGGCCTCATTCTGAAGCCCTGACTGGTCTAGAAATCACTTAAAATACCCATGTGCTGAAGTTAAAATTGCGTGCAACTTTGAAGACGGGGCATCAAAGGAAAGGGTGGGGGATGACTAAGAAATATCTCTTAAAATGTTCATCATCCTTCGAATTAGGGAAATAAAAGTAAGAATAACTTGGAGATTTCATCATACCTTCACCATAATGGAAAAGATCAATAAAATAATGCAAAGGTTTAAGGAAAGGGAAGCCTCCTTCAATGTTGGTGGGATGGCAAACTGGTGCAGCCACTGGGAAAATCATTGTGGAGAAATCTTAGAAGACGAAAAATAAATCTACCACAAGACCCACTTATACCACTCCTTGGCATATATCCAAAGGACTCAATATCCTACCCCATAGGTACTTGCTCAGACACTTTCATTACCGTTCTATTTACCATAGCTAGGACATGAAAGGACCCTAAAATCCCTTTAATTACCAGATGGATAATTTATACACTACTGGGTGTGCTCCAGCTGTGAAGGAGATGAAATCATAAATCTGCAGGTAAATGGGTGAAAGTAGAAAAGATCATATTGAGTCGGGTAACCTCGAACCGAAAGACAAATAGTGTGCTCTCTCTCATCTGAGCCTCCTAGCTCCAAATATTCAAATAGTTGTACAAATCCTGAGGTAAGGGCAGAAACCAGGAAAGTAAGGACAGTTGCAAATTTGATCTTTCTAACTCTGTGAAGAATTGAGTTGGAATTTTGATGGGGATTGCATTGAATCTGTAGATTGCTTTTGGCAAGATGGTCATTTTTACTATGTTAATCCTGCCAGTCCATGAACATGGGAGATCTTTCCATCTTCTGAGATCTTCTTTGATTTCTTTCTTCAGAGACTTGAAGTTCTTGTCATAGAGATCTTTTTCACTTGCTTGGTTCAAGTCACACCAAGGTATTTTAAATTGTTTATGACTATTGTGAAGGGTCCTGATTTCTTTCCCAGCATGTTTATCTTTTAAGTAGAGGAAAGCTACTGATTTGTTTGAGTTAATTTTATATCTAGCCACTTTGATGAAGTTGTTTATCAGGTTTAGGAGTTCTCTGGTGGAATTTTTGGGTTCACTTATGTATACTATCTTATCATCTGCAAATAGTGATATTTTGACTTCTTTCTTTCCAATTTGTATCCATTTTACCTCCTTTTGTTGTCTAAATGCTCTGGCTAGAAATTCAAGTACAATATTGAATAGGTAGGGAGAGAGGAGCAGCCTTAGCTAGTCCCCGATTTTAGTGGGATTGCTTCAAGTTTCTTTCCATTTAATTTAGAAGTGCATGCTGACAAGAGGCTAATATAGCTGTCTCCTGAGAGGCTCTGCTAGAGCCTGACACATACAGAGGTAGATGCTTGCAGCCAACCATTGAACTGATCATGGGGTCCCCAATGGAGAAGTTAGAGAAAAGACTGAAGGAGCTGAGGGGGTTTGCAACCCCATAGGAAGAACAACAATATTAACCAACCAGAGCTCCCAGGGTCTAAACCACCAACAAAGGAGTACACATGGAGGGACCCATGGCTTCAGTCATATATGTAGCAGAGGATAGCATTGTCTGGCATCAATGGGAGGGGAGGCCCTTGGTCTTGTGAAGGCTCGATGCCCCTGAAGAGAAAAAGACTGCCTAATAATAACCTGACACCAAGTATAAGAAGTTATTTTGAGATGTTGGGCTGAGTTTTCCAAAACTCCCAAAATATAACAGACTATTATTATTTCCTTGGATACCTCTCCCCCCCCCACTCCACTACCAGAGACAGAAGGTAAATCTATACACTTAAGTTACCATGCACTTCAAACACAGCAATAAAAGTCCTTGAGCTGGAACTGACCCAAATATCTTCTCACTAAAGACTAATTTCACATTTCCAGAAAGCACCATTCAAACATCCAAAGGAGAAAAGGTAACCAGACTGTACTGGTAGAGACAGACAGGTTGATCAGTGGAATAGAATTGAAGACTAGAAATAAAACCACACACTTACAGACACTTGATCTTTGACAAAGAAGCCAAAAATATATAATGGAAAAGCTAAAGCATCTTCAATAAATGGTGCTGGTCTAACTGGCAATCTGTATGTAGAAAAAAATGAAAATAGATGCATTTTTGTCACCTTGCCCAAAGCTCAAGTCCAAGAGGATTAAGGACCTCAACATAAAACCAGATACACTGAGTCTAATAGAAACAAAAGAAGTGAGAAAGAGCCTCAAACTCATAGGCACGGGGTAAATTTCCTACATAGAACCCCAATAGCTCATGCTCTAAGATCCCAAATTGATAAATGGGACCCCATGAAACTGAAAAGATTCTATACAGTAAAGGTTATAGTCAATAGGAAAAATCAGCAACCTACAGATTGGAAAAATATCTTCACTAACCCCATATCTGATAGAGGGCTAACATCAAAATATATAAAGAACTCAATAAGCTAACCTCCAAAAACCAAACAACGCAATCAAATAATGGGATATAGATCTTAGCAGAGAAGTCACAACAGAGGAATCTCGAATGTCTGAGAAGTACTTAAAGAAATGTTCAAAGTTCTTAGTGATCAGGGAAATGCAAATCAAAACACCCCTGAGACCTTACAACAATCAGAATGGCTAAGATCAAAACCTCAGGTGACAGTACATGTTGGCAAGGATGTGGAGAAAGAACACTCTTCCATTGCACCTGGTAGGATTGCAAACTGGTATAACCACTCTGGAAATTGATCTGGAGGTTCCTCAGAAAATTGGAAATAGATCCAGGTACACCACTATTGGGCATATTCTCAAAAGATGCCCCACCATATCACAGGGGCACATGTTCCACTATGCTCATAGCAGTCTCATTTGTAATAACCAGAAGCTGGAAACAACCCAGGTGCCCCACAAAGAATAGATACAGAAAATATGGTTCGTTTACACAATGGAATACTATTCGGCTATTAAGAACGAAGGCATCATGTGTTTTGCAGGCAAATAAATGGAACTAGAAAATATTGTCCAGAGTGAGGTAATTCAGAAAGAAAAAGACATGCATAATATGTACTCACCAATAAGTGAACATTAGCCAAAAATGTACAGAATACCTAGGATACAGGATGGAGAACTCAAGAAGGTAAACAATCCAAAGGGTGCAATGAGAATGCCTCAATTCCACATGGAAGGGAGAAGAAAGCAATCATAGGGGGCAGAGGGAGGGAGAGATCTGGGTGGGAGAGAGAACAGGAAGGGGAAAAGGAGAACATGATCAAGTATTGGGAGGACAGGTGTGAAGCCATCAGGGCCAGCAGAAAGAGTGGAAATAGGCAACCTCAGGAGGTAAGAGTCTGGGCCACCATCTAGAATGTACCAGATACCTGAGAGGTGAAAGGGAGGGATTTTAGATGAAATGCCCAACAATGGGGATTGGGAACTAGTAGAGTTCATCTCCAGTAGACAGGGCATCAAGTATAGGGATGGGGTTGTCATCCCACAGTCAAAAGCTCTGACCAAGAATTGTTCCTGTCTAAAAGAACTGCAGGGAAAAAATGGAGAAGAGACTGAGGGAAAAAGGAGGTTCAGTGACCACCCCAAATTGGGATCCATCTCAAGGGGAGCCTCCAAGGCCTGACACTATTACTGATGCTATGGTATGCTTACAGACAAAGGTCTAGCATGGCTGCCCCTCATAGAGGCCCAACAAGCAGCTGAAAGATACTTACATCCAACCAATGGATAGAAGCCAGGAATCCCTGTGGTTGAATCAAGGAAGAATGGAAGAAGCTGAGGAAGAAGATGACCCCATAGGAAGAACAGCAGTCTCAACTAACATGGATCTCCCAGATCTCTCAGGCACTAAGCCACCAACCAGGCAGCATACACCAGCTTATATGAGGCCCTCAACACACATACAGCAGAGGACTGCCAGGTCTGGCCTCAATGAGAAAAGATGCACCTAACCCTCAAGAAACTTGAGGCCCCAGGGAATTGGGAGGCCTGGTGGTGTGGGGACATCCTCTTGGAGACGACCCCCACACCCCCACCCCGTCTCCAAGTGAGGAGGGGGAGGGAAGGAATGAGGAACTGTGAGGCGGCAAACTGGGAGGGGAATGACAACTGGGCTGTAAAAAAAAAAGATTAAAGAATTTTAAGAAAGAAAGAAAGAAAGAAAGAAAGAAAGAAAGAAAGGAAGGAAGGAAGGAAGGAAGGAAGGAAGGAAGGAAGGAAGGAAGGAAGGGACGAAGGAAGGAAGGAAGGAAGGAAGGAAGAAGGAAGAAAATTTCTCTGTTGTCTACAAAGACAAACAAAATCTCAATGTAATTTTAAAGATAAGCACAACCTTAAAGTCTTAAAGTGATATCTACAGAATATTACAGCCAAACAAATAATAAACAATAAACATTCTCTGTAGTACATAGCAGCATCTTTAAGAGTCCATGTATTGAGACACAAAGCTAACCTTACAAATAGAGAAAATTGAAATAATCTTCTGCAGCCTATCTGATCCTTATGCAATAAAATAGAAAATCAACAATGAACAAAACTCTAGTATATACATTCATGTAAATCAACAACTCATTACTGAATGTTGAATGGGTTAAAGGAGAAACACAATATCCCTGAATCTAAATAAGAATGAAAACACAATGCATCCTGGACATGGGAAAGCAGTTCTAAGAAAAAATGGGAGAACCCTAAGTGTCTATGTTTTTAAAAGGTCAGAAAGAACATAAATAAATGGCTTAATGATGCAACTCAAGGATTTGGAAAAAACGAAACAAACAAACAAACACCAAGGTGAAGAACATGGTTTTCAGACCCACTTTAATTAGCAAAGCTTTCTCCCAGGTGAGGCTCAGAGGCAGGACGAAGCTTTCATCATCAAGTGTGTACAAAACTAGTGACTGATGCTTTTTCCTCTAGAGATCTTAACAGAAAGATCTTAAAATTGTCTAAGGAATACCTCAGAAAGTGTTTGTCAAACTTAGCTATCATATAAATTCAAATCAAAACAACTTTGAGAGTACATCTTCCCCCTGTCAGAATGGCTAAGATCAATAGAATAACTGACAACAAATGCTGGTGAGGTTCTGTGGAAGTGGAACTATCATTCACTGCTAGCCAATGCAAACTGGTGCAATAACACTCAAAATCAGCACGGAGGATACTCAGAAAGCTAAATAGTAGATCTACCAATGACCCAGTAGAGCTGCACTTTTGTGTATGGTCAAAGGACTTGACATCCTATTCTACAGACACTTGCTTACCCACAGATGTTAGGCTATGGAAACCTAAATATCTTTCAACAGATACTGAAAGTCTGGGACATGTACATAAAGGAACAATGTTCTCTTGTAAAGTTACAAAGAAGAGCTGAAGAAAAACAAAAGCCCAATGCCCTAAAGTCTGCCGTGAAACAGTCCCTTCTAGACGTGAGAGCATAAACAAGACCAGAACAAGAGTCATATCAACAAATAAGCTAGCACAGAAAGGGGGTAAATAAATCTCAGAGTGTCAACCACTGTTGAGAGTGGAAAAGTTAGCCTCACCTGAGGATGAATCCCTCCACTGGTTATCAAGTATAATGTAATCAGCCCCGAACATATATATACACACACACACATATATATGTGTGTGCGTGTGTGTGTGATATATATATCACAGGGTCCATAGGTTGTATTTATAGTTTTATGTATACATATACGTGTATAGATAAACTCAAAGAAAAGAGGCTATCAGTTTTAAATGAAAGAGAGGAGAAATTGGAGAGAGAGCATTTAAAGGGGATGAAGAGGGAAAGGGAAGGATGAATTGTTGTAGCTATATTTCAATTAAGCCATATATAAAAGAATGAAAATTTTAGAACATGCTTAAAAAGAAATAAAAGCAAAAGCAAAGGAGCCTTTCCCTTAATATACACTAAAAGACATATATAGATGAAGTATATATTGTGTAAAAATGGCTGCCTTTGTTATTAAACAAAACATGGGAGTGTAAGTTTTCTGCATTTCTTCAGGCATAAAAAAATGTTCGCTATCAGGGCCTGGACAAGCACTCTGGAGTGCGTTTGTGGCCTGCCCTCTCCTTTCACATCGTATCTCGATCCACTCTCACAATAGTTCATTCTCCCTTATGAAAAACTAAGACCTTCTTTCAAGTGTTTATGGTTATCATTTATATGCCTTATACCATAGTATATTCCAATACATCAGCACATGGTGCTGACCTCATCTTTATTCTAAATACCACCCTTCCTCATTCTATGATTCAGTTTAAAGAATCCTTCAAAAGATCATACTAAATAAATAACAAGTTAGCTTTCAGGCAAACAAATAAATTTGCATTGTTTTGTATTCATCATAAATATTTCACCTAATTACTGAGGTGCCTTGTTTAGAAACACAAAACATTATAAATTAATTAGCACTGTCCCTGCTGATTTTTTAGAAGTTGTGTGGAATAGAGAAGCCACAAGTCAGAACAGGCTACAGAACCACTCAGAGCACACGCTGCATGCAAATCCAAGTCCACAAGCCTTGGAAAGCCTAGTCGGTGGGCTTCGCTCTGAGCCACCACAGGGTCTCTTATTAGCTGTAGCACAATTTGTTTTCAAATTCAGACTCAGAGAGCCTCTGCCTTCATTGTTTTTATTTCTTTTGCTTTCTAAGGCTCTAAAGAGACAAAAGCTCACATTGTCATGACAATAATTAGAGGTGTCATTTTTTTTCTCTAACTGCAAAGTGGAAAATTCTTACATCACTGAAACGTAAGCAAATATTTTGAAAGATGTGAAAGGTCCTGGATGTAAGACAAATGTAATTATGATATAGAGCTGATATGTGATTCATGATTTCATACCAAGAGCAAGGGCAAAGCATTTTGTAGTAACGAAGTGCAACATATTATTGATTTATTTTCTGAACATACTAGCAAATAACTGACAATTTATAATATTTCTAAGTGGTCAGTACATAGGCAAAAGAAAATATGAAAGTTTATAATCCTTGAACTTAACTTGAAGACAGTAAGATGTCCACATTGTATGAAAACAGCCATAAAATCATATTAGAATGAGTTTCGATATAATCCTGATAGAATAAGTGTTGCAAATATCAAATTAGCTCCCAACTCTCAATCCTTAAGCCCATTTAAAATTTTAATTGTACTGTTATAAAAGTATTGGTTGATTTTTCCAAATAGTCTTATATATATATATATATATATATATATATATATATATATATATATATAATTATAAAATACTTGAGTTTTTTTTCATTATTAGACCTTAAAGCATCTGCTGATTCTTCACTAAAATCTCTGAAATCTCAAGCAAATTGTTTCTCCTTTCAGTAAAATAACAACAGCCTGAAGGAATTAGTCCTTACAAGAGAAAAAAAAAAAAACAAGAAAAACAAAAATATTTTTGTTTGACCAAGTAAAAACTACCAAAAATGGTTTGGTTTAAATGATACACTAAGTCTGAGTCTCCCTGACTTAAACAGCTTGGATTTTTTCTTTGAGCAATTGTGAAATCAACTTAAATCCTTTAATGCTTACATCTTATCTCTTAGTTGCCTTTTTTGGCAATATTGCTAGATGTTTTGTCAAAAGGGCTATAATGGAAACCAAGCTAATTAACATGGAAAATATTTGAAATGTGGGTTGGTTTTTTTGTTGTTGTCGTTGTTTTGGTTTGGTTTTTGTTGTTGTTGTTGTTGTTGTTGTTGTTGTTATATGGGTACATGCATTAAAATGATTATGTATCACATTCAGCAAAACTGTGAAGCACAGTGGAGACTTCACTTGGAGTCAAAGGCAAAAAACCTCCCACTAATGCGTAGGCCTCTGTGATGACCCTCTCTGACAACCCCAACCTAACCTGATCACCTGCAGCTAAGTAGATTCCAGATTGCACTTTCAGGAAGGTCTTTTAACTTGGCCACTGCCTTTGATCACACTAACCATTCAAAAGCCATCTTCCTTGGTGAGATATGGAGTGCCAAACTGAAAAGGTAGATGAGTCACTCTGTTGACAAATCCTCAGAGTTTTCATGGAACTATTCTCTGAAAAATATCCAACAACAACAACAAAATCTCCTTTTCCATTTACCCCCAACAACTCATCCTTTCCCTGTCCTGCTGTTGCCTCTCTCTGTTACACTGATGGCCTGTGCTTGGCTACTACTGTATTATCCCAAGTCCTCAAGTAACCTGGATTTCCAACTTCACTTAATTTGATTCTGCTGTTAATTGTCCAGTTGTTTGTGAAACATAAATTCTATGCTGAAAGTAAGAATGAAATTAAATGGGAGAGAAAGAGACAGAGTCAGACAAAGACAGAGACAGACACAGAGCACTGACTAAGCAGAACTAAGCCAAGCCTGGTGGCACATGCCTGTGATCCCAGCTGCTTGGAAGGCTGAGACAGGAGTACCCCAAGTATAAGACTCAACTGAACTACAGAGTAACTCAAGGCCAGCCTAGACAACTTGGGGAGTCCCTGTCATAAAGTAAAAAGTGAAAATAAGAGCTGGGAAATAGCTTAGTCTGTAGGGTACATGATCAGCATGTACAATGTCCTAAGTTCTATGCCCAATACTGATAGGAAATAAAAATAAATTTAAATAAGCGAAAAAGTATATTTATTTATATTACTGATGGAAAAGTAGACATTTTAGACTAACATTTTTCCATTCATTTATTCCCTTATTCACTTTATATGCCAATCACAGCCCCTCTCTCATTCTACTCACACACACTCACACAGTTCCTCTCTTCAACCCTCCCACCTCTTCTCCTCTGAGAAGGGAGAGGTCCCCTCTGGGTATCAAACCACCCTGGCAAATCAAGTCACTGCAGAACTAGGCACAACTCCTCCCACTGAGGCCAAACAGAAGACAGGCCAGTTAGGGGAACAAGATCCAAGACAGGGAACAGATTGAGGGACAGCCTCTGCTCTAGTTGTTGGTGGGACCCACATGAAGAACAAGCTGCACATCTGCTACAAATGTGTGGAGGGCCTAGGTCCAGCCTGTGTATGCTCGTTGGTTGGTAGTTCCTAGAATAACATTTTAAAATGTAAATTGATCTTGGTAAAATGTTCTATTACCCTACAGTAGCATTTGAAAAAGAAAAGATTTTCGTGTTACTGAATTACAATTTAAATTAAATAGCTAACAGGTATATTAAGTAATGATTGTCAAACAAGATAGGTTTTATTCTATTGAAAAGTAAAGAGCCAATGATAGAGACATGAAAAGATAAATGTTACAGGAGATCAGGAAGGCACAAATTGGAAAGAAGTCAAAGTATTTTTATTTGCTGATGATATGACTGCATATATATACATATATATACATATATTTATATATCTATATCTATATCTATAAAATGTACCTAAATATGTACACATGCACGACACTAAAATCCATCAGAAAACTGTTGCAGCCAATAAACACTTTCAGCAAAGTAGGTGGATACAAAATTAATTCACAAAAATCAGTAACCTTCCTATATATAAGTGGCATGCATAGGGAGCCATGTCTGGGTCTGTGGTCCTATCTGAAGTCTTTGTTAACTACTAAAGCCATGGGGATGTCCCTGGTCTGGGCTGCTACCTGTCATCATGCTGATGCTCAAGCACTGTGTTGAGCTGGCTCTGCCCCTTTGCCTGCAATGGGAGAATTGGTCCTGCCCCTCACTGACCACCACACTTGAGAGAGTTGTTCCTGGCTCTTACTTGGGCAGAATGGGAGAGCTAGCTATAATGGCATGGATATGGGAGAGCTGGCACAATGGAGTAAGTGAGGGAGAGCTGGTCCCATCCCTTACCTACTGTGGCATTCAGGAGAGCTAGCCCTATCCTCACCTGGGAAGCAGAGCAGAGCTGATCTTGGTAGCATGGGCACAGAAAATCTGGCCCAGAGGGCTTGACAGCAGGAGAACAGGCCCTACCTCTTGGTGAAGTGTTGGTCCTGATGGTGTAGTCCCAGAAGACCTGGTGGGCTAACCAAGTCAGCTTCCACCCAGACCCAGAGCAAGGGCTTTGAGTTGGCCCACCCCAACATCAAACCCATCTATGAACTTCCGGAGTGTAAAGGGGCCAGTCCTGCAGATCTAAAGCTTCAGTGTCTCCACAATATAGGGTAACAACAGGCTATCCAAGAGGAGCCCCAGTGAAGATTCAGGATTGATAATGCAGCAGAAGCCAGAGATCTCAAATCAAACCAAAGTCTCATTGCAATGAACATTGGCAAGTAAATCAGCTTGGTCAAAATGGTATAGACTGTGTGATGCTTACCCAACCATATTCATTGCTGCTCTACTCATAATTGTCATAAATTAGAAACAACCTAGAATACATTGTACATTTACACGATGGAGTATTTCTCAGTCATCAAAAATTAAATAAATAAAATCAGGAAACTTACAGGTAAATATGGCTGGAACTAGAAAAAAATCATCCTTAGTAATGTAACCCAGACCCAGTAAGATAAATATGGCACCTATTCATTTAAATATTGATATTAGCTTAGTCAAATCAATGATAACCAAGCTACAATTCAAAGATTTGCAGAGATTCATTATGGAGTAAAGGACTAGGGAGAACTGTTATAGCTCTAAAAAATGAAATAGAATAGATAGTTATGAATCGGGGGATATGACAAACAAACAGAAGGATCAAGTGGGGAAATGGGAGAGGATGGAGAGACTAGAAGAAATATAGGGGAAAACTGCTATGATTAAGAGATATTTGTGGGATAGTATAGAAACCTATCCTGGTGACCTCGGTTAAAACCAAATACTATTGTACTAAAACATAGTAATGTATTCATAATATATAAATATCCCTTTCAAGCCAATAACCAAATTCTGAAAATCCAATTAGAGAATGACCAAAACACAAGAGGAATAAAGTTCTATCAAGGTGATGAAAAATAACTTACAACTTTACTAATTACCAAAGAAAGTAAGTGTAAGTTTGTTATTAAAATTACAATCCAATACAGCACTGTAATATTATGATACAGTACAATAAAATTAACACATCCCTGTGTAGAGCATAAGCTGGTATATTTTAAATGCCTCTTATCCTATGTTTTCACCAATATTTTACAAACATTTATCTTTTGCAAAGAACTCTTTTGTATAACTGGGAAGTTAGATTTTAAATGCTTATCACTTTCAAGTTGGGGGTTTCTTATGGTGCTATCATAAAGAAGGAGTTAGATTTTATTTTGTTTTTATTGGTTATTTTTTTATATTTCAAATGTTATCCCCCTTCCAGTTTTCCCCTCTGCAACCCTCATCCTATCTCCCCTGCCCTTTGCCTCTATGAAGTTACTCCTCCACCCACTTACCCACTCCTACCCCACCACTCTAGCATCTCCCTATGCTGGGGCATCAAGTCTCCACAAGACTAAGGGCTTCCCCTTCCACTGATACCAGGTAAGGTAATCCTCTGCTACATATGTAGCTGGAGCCATGGACCCATCCATGCATATGCTTTGGTTGGTGGTTTAGTCCCTGGGAGCTCTGGGGGATCTGGTTGGTTGATACTGCTGTTCTTCCTTTGGGGTTGCAAACCCTTTCAGCTCCTTCAGCCCTTCCCTACCTCTTCCATGTCCCCAGACTCAGTCCAATGGTTGTCTGTAAGTATCTGCATTTGTATTAGTCAGGTGCTGGCAGAGCCTCTCAAGGGGCATCTATACCAGGCTCCTGTCAGCAAGCACTTCTTGGTATCAGCAGTAGTGTTAGAGTTTGATGTCTGCAGATGGCGGACCACTCCACCTAGGATTTTAAATACTTAACAATTTCAAATTGGAGGATTTCTTATATTGATTGCTCTCATAAAGAAGGAAGGGATGTTGAGCAAAGTAACTAGGCCAGAGAATTCACCAAGACATTAGTGGCAGGAACACTGGACACAGATCACTGAGGGTTTAAGGACAATTAGAATGGACTGAATGTTGCACACACTGAGAGCACAAGTTTGTGATCCAAACACTGCCAACCATACCCATGATTCCAAGGACTGAAAAAAGCTATACATAGATTGAATCTTCAAGCTTATTATTTCCCTTTTTATACTTTTGTGTAAGTACTTTTAATGAGGAGTGACAGAATTAATTGTATCAAGAGACGGTTTCTTTTTTAAATTCTTTTACTTTTTGAAATCGTAATATAATTATAATATATTATATATATATGTATATGATTATATCATTGCTCTGTTTACTTTATTCCCTCCAGTCCCCCCCCACACACATCCTTGTTCTCTTTCAAATTATAGCCTTCTGTTTAATTACTGAGGAGGTTGTATTTGTGGACTTGAAAATATATGTGTATAGACATACACATTTACATATATGTATTATTAATTTTTAAATCCTATGGAATAACTGGAAAGAATTTTTCCTCTGAAAATATGCAAGGTCTCAAAGGCAGCTTCTCACCTGGACATTTTGTCTTTTCTGCCAACAACAGAGCTGAGATCTCTCAGAAATTGTAGAAGGTGGGGTGAAAGTTGCCAAAGGTGAGCCAGTAGGGAGAGAGACATGGCCAGGAGTCAAAAAGAAACTTTCTTGGAAATTCCATAATTTACCCAGCATTGTGCATGTGATGTAAAAATGATTTTAATGCATTTTTAAGCAACATGTTCTGTTTCTTGGAGCTAGCATGTACTTTCCCTCAGCTGTAACTACCAATTTTGTGGAAACAAGAAATCTGTCAACCTTACCCACCGTTTGCACCCTTGATTCATTTCCAATAGTTCCACTGATGGAAGAGCCCTATTGCCATCACTGGCTGGTTGTCCCTCCTCACTTCCTTGAAAATGCTTCCAGCTTTCATACCTTCGGGTATTACCTCTGTCTGGAACAATGTCCCCAGTGCCCATATGTTGTCTTTCCCTCAGAATCCTATTCCTCCATTTTTTTTTTTTTTTAGATATTT
>NW_022196897.1:32820352-32871577 GCF_008632895.1 Mastomys coucha | reverse complement strand
CCAGAACCTGGAAACAACCCAGATGTCCCTCAACAGAGGAGTGGATACAGAAATTGTGGTACATCTATTCCTCCATATTTTTTTTGGTTTTTTTGGGGTTTTTTTTGGTTTTTGTTTTTTTCGAGACAGGGTTTCTCTGTGTAGCCCTGGCTGTCCTGGAACTCACTCTGTAGACCAGGCTGGCCTCGAACTCAGAAATCCGCCTGCCTCTGCCTCCCAAGTGCTGGGATTAAAGGTGTGCGCCACCACGCTCAGCTTCCTCCATTTTTTTTTAACCTACATCCTAGAGTGTCTCTTAGAGATTATCCATACATCCCAAACTCAACTAAAATCAAAGTATTTACTTTACTCTTAGATTTTCTTTCCCATTGTGATTCTCCTTGTCTAATTTAGTCCCTCACAGCTTTTATGCATGCCCAGTTCTGAATCTTTGTCTTGTTCCTATCCAAAATCTATTATTCTATTCTTTTCGTAGCATTACATTTCTTTTCTATTATCTCCAACTCTGATAGCCTCTTTGCCTTAGTAATTTAGCTGGATTCTATGAGAGTAAAACTATGATCTAACTTCTTCCATCCCTAACCTGATAGTTAAAACAGGAACAAATCCATCTTGGAACATCAGGAGCATGATTGTATCACTCTCTGTTTGATATTACCCAGCTATACCTCAAACTAAGTAAATGCCCTTTCCCTTCACATTCAAAAATTCCTAGTTATTTCTTGCCCTTTTTTTTTTCCTTTGCTCCTGTACAAATGTACTATGTAGTCATGAATGACTTCTGGGTTTCCATTTCTGAAACACAGAAATCTTTTCAAGGGCCACAAAAACTGTTGTATTAATAGTTGTAGCATATGTACTAGCATGTATATTAATATGTACATATTACACCCATGTATAATATGTTGCATTTGTATATGTAGTAGAGCATCTTTTCCTTCTGGTTACTACAAGCTCCTTGCCTTTATCATAATTAACAGTTACTTAGTGCCATTCATTGTCATAAGTGAAAATCCCTTTCTTCCAAGCTGTACTGTAAGGTCCTCAAAAACAAAGACTGTATCAACTATCTTAAAATATGCCATTGTGTCTTACACGTGGCCAATGCTTAGATGTTAGGGAATAAATCAATGGATTTTCAGGTATAAAACTAACACCTTTGGCCATTTTCATATTTATATATTTCATTTTACAAAGTGATGCACTGATCTTATGAGTAATATTTTTTAATCCTTAGAGCAGAGTTGGTCACCCCGCTTAGGCAGTAAGTCACCTGTTCTTTAAGAAAGCCTAGGAAAGCTGCTGCGCACAAAGTGATTTCTCTTTTAAAAGGAGGTGTTTAGAACAGAAAAAAAAACAGTTACTTTCTGTATGATTTATGAGTGACTAATCCATAATTAGATCTTAGTGATGGGGGTGAGCATCAGGGTTAAAGCTATTTCTTTATGCAATTAGGTCTTTGCAGGAAAACATAGGTGCATGTGTACATTCTTTAAAATAGGCACAATTAGAGCTCCCAGTGGTATAGGAATCAGGTAAGTCTGTTATTTGGCAGAGTTCTGAGGGGAAAAGGCTTCAAATGATCAGTCATTTCCCTGAATCTCTCTCTCTCTCTCTCTCATTTTAATGACTTTACTCTGCTTCTACCCTCATCTCCCCTGAGGTAGAGTGCTGGTTTCTTTTCCTGACTAAGTCTTTCAGAAATTAAAGATAAATACAAGTCTCTGTATGCCAACAACATTTCTCTCCGAGATGTTTCTTATCCATTAAACCCAAACGGGGGTGACATTGGGACCCCATCTTATGTGGATCAGGTGAAACACTCCCTGGATAAATCTGTTACACAAGGCTGTTCCCCCAGCCCTGAGCCAAAAGCAACAACAGTAAAGGCACAATAATATGGAAATATCATTCCAAGACCCCAAACAGATCTTGTAAAACCTCAGCTGGAAGTTGACTTAACCTCTCTGGTATTGTCATGTGACCCCCGAGGTGGCACCTTCCTTCCCTAAGTGAGCAGAGTGATTACCATTACCCTGGAAGCCAGAGCTCCCTGGAGATTTGGAAGAGTCTTGAGAAGGGATAAAGTTTCATAGCTTATTGCAATTCTTCCAGCACTGAAATCTCCTGGAGCTGAAACTCATTCATAAATGACG
Organism: Mastomys coucha; assembly: GCF_008632895.1. NCBI lineage: Eukaryota > Metazoa > Chordata > Mammalia > Rodentia > Muridae > Mastomys > Mastomys coucha. The sequence goes on along the minus strand of NW_022196897.1, from coordinate 32,869,421 downwards.
AGGCATTTGAAGCTGCCTGAAATGAGGGCTCTCTGCTGACTAGCTAGACCATAGCACACCTGAGAACATGTGAAATCAGGTTCATTAAAAAAACACAGCAATCTCTACAATGAAACAGAGGTCGTGGTTATTAAGCTGGCTTTGACCCAGGCTTCATCAACTCTTTTGATTTCTAATAGCCCATCTTCACTTGATGTTTTCAGACTACACTGATCTTTTAATCTCTCCCATCTGAATCCCAGGATGACTTCTCTCTCTGCATCATTAGAAATGAGACAAATAAAGTTTCACCTTTCCAATATCGGGGTAAATGCATAACTCCAGGTTCATCAGACCCGACAGAAATACTCTACACCATACTGTAACCGCACCCTGGGATCTCTCTGGCCAGTTTCCCACATTGCAGACCACAGGAGAAGTTAGCTTGAGAGGACTTGACTGATAACCCACACATGGGCTGTCATCCCACAATAAGCAAAGCAAGAATGACAGGCCTCCTGTGCATTCACAAAATTCTTGTTCCCACATCTGAATGGATTTTCAGATACAACAAACCATGAACCTTCCACCACCCTGGATTCACGAGTCACGTACACACATGTTTTAACACTGCCATCACTCAATCAAGCTGGTGTTAATGGCATCTTGTAAACCACACTTGGAGCTGACCACAGTATTAATGGTGCAGAGGTGAGCAGCAGACGCTGCATATGCTGGAGGCCTACAGAGGTAGAGAGAGAGTAAGCTTCAATGCTGGAAAAAGCAAACAGAGGCAGTCCCAGGGGAGGAAAATGAGCAACTGACTCACAGAAACATGGTAAATGAAAAACTTAACCGTCATGAAGATGATTTAGAAAGCAATTTCAGACAGCTGAGGTTCAGCAAACGGGAAAAGACTAAAAGAAATACTTATTCTCTAAGAAGGCGTGTGATTGCTTGTATGGAGTTCAGACTGGCTCTTGGAGAGAGGGGCTTCTGATATTAGTTTACTGGGCTGAAGGTAAAACTCTAAGAAAAGCAGAGGCGGAAAACGGATGTTTAAGATAACATGTAGGCATGTAGGGGCACATAAGCCACTGTTCCACTGGGGCTGCCTAACGACCTTTGACAGATCACTCTGGTATCCAGAAAGGAGAAAAAAAAGGGAAAAAAAAAGAGAAGTAAGGACCAAAGGAAGGAAATATAAAAGAAGAAAGAGAAAAAAGAAAAGAAAAACAGATTGATCTAGGGTTTTGTTGTTTTTGTTTTTATTTTTGTTTTAAGGGTAAAATTGTAAAGGACAAAATTAATGGGTCAGAGAGGCACATTCAACTTTTTCAGAACTGTGAAATTAGGAGCAGGGGGAGAGAGAACAGGAAAGAGAGAGGGAGGAAGAGTTACAGAGAAAGAGGAGAGCCTACCAAAGAGACGAGCCCCCCTGTACAGACAGCCTGACGCCAGATGGCTTCTTCTAATAAATATTCAACCTTAACTCTGTTCCCATGTAACTTTGTTGTAAAGCTGCCAGCACGCCCACACAGATCTGGGCCAGCGAAATGATTACAGTAGTACAAACAAAGTAGTGCAGTAGAGGAAACAGACAGACAGGGTCCTGTCCACAGACAGGCAAGGCTGTAAGATGTGAGCTGATGGGCCTTTAGATTTAATGCTTTGGAACTCGTAATAATAAGTGGCCCTGGCGGGAAGGGCACCTCCAAAGGGAGCAAGCATTTAACTGTTATCTGAGCTTCGCTGCACATTGCAGCATGGGAAACTTGCACAACTTTCCTTCATAGATTACAAACGAAAGACTATCTCTGATACAATTCTCCAGCATAATCTCTATTTTAAGTACATTTACAGTAATATCGACTGAACTAACTGCCCCCCCCCCTGCACACACACACAAACTTACACTTCTTAAATTGGGGTTAAATGTGAAACATTGTGTTTAAGAACCTTCATGCTAGTTGGATGAAGGATGATTCACCAAGGTTTTTTCCTCCCCAACTTAGGAAACAGGAAATTTCTCTTCAGTGTTTTTTGTGTTCTCTCTCTCTCTCTCTCTCTCTCTCTCTCTCTCTGTGTGTGTGTGTGTGTGTGTGTGTGTGTGTGTCCTCTACAAGCACAAAATGATTAGGTACTTACATTCTATTTTAAAAAGATACATATTGGGGGTCTGGATTGGGGAGACAGGAGGCATTTCAATGCTTCCTTGAAAAATAATTTTTAATAATCATGACAACAGAAAATTGACCACATAATGTCACATTCGGCTGAGGGAAAATGACAAAATAATAAAATATTATGTTTAGAATGTGTTCTTTGGAGCGCATATTAAATGTGGTATTTTGTCATCCCAGAGAAAGCAGGAAGAGTCCCCTGAGCATCCTCCTCCAAATATAGAGAGCAGAGCAGGCCAGCTAAGCAGTGACGAACAGCAATTTGGAAGAAAATATCTTGATACAAAAGTGAGATTCTTCCTTTATTTTATTTTCTGATACTTGATCTGATATCTAAAATTGTCCAGAAATAAGAAAAATCTCACAAAAGTTCATCATAAAACCAAGTTTTCTTTTGCCTCACAATTGAAAACATATTTCATAGGGTTATCTGTGAACACCAGCAACTCTGTGGGAACAGAGATGGAAGAAAAACCAACAAAACAAAGCATTTAATACTTACCAAGAAGAGCAAGATAAGTTTTAAGGACATACTGTTGTTTTGACAGTTTGAGAATCTGCACAGATTTCACATTTTATTACACTGACATCAAAAGCTGTATTGATAGGAAAGGAGCACACTTCTAACAAAGAGAGGCAGATAAAAATTAGCATTTATCTTCTGGTGATATTGAGCTTTCTAATGGTGGGCCATGGTGTTTTCTTCTTCATGCAGAGAGCTCTCTCAGGGAACTACAAATGCCCTGGAAGGATAAAGCTCCCCAGTGAAAAGTGTGAGAGAGACCAATCTTTGCAAAGATTGGACAATGTGCACACAAGAAATACAAACAATGCAAATGAATCTGTATACAAAATATGCAGTTGTGCATTCACAAAGGGTAATGGCACTCAATAATGGGAAATTATTTGAACATCTGCTTGCACATTAATCTGCATATTTTTGCACATGCAATCATCCATTTGCTTCAGCATATTTTACTTGTCGCATGCACACGTTAGACACCTGTTATTAAAAACCAGGTCCATAGTGTGCTGCCAATTCATTTGAATATAATTCCATTTTCATAAGATTTATCAAAGTCCAAAGGCCAAACAAAACATCCAGGATGAAATGTCTGTCTCTCTCAGGTGTCTAGGTGCAGTAAGTTTTGAGACTAAAGCAGGAATGAATTGGTCATGATTGAAAGCAAGACAATATGGTAGAGACAAGCAACAATACGATCTACCACCTTTTTTCCAATAGAAAAAGAATGATCAACTACTGCTACACAAGCTTATCGATGATGTCAAACACTACCTAGCACATAGTACATTCTCAATAAATATTTGGTGATTCCTTGGTAAAGAGGGGAATGCATAATTTAGTGAAATGTCAAGCCTAGCAAGTATTTACTGAAATGGTATATAAGACTCTGTCTGAGTGCTTTGTTAGTGAATGTTGCTTAATCCATTTGTCCAAAAATCCATTTGGGGAAATACTAAGCTAAAAAGACTGGGCTCTTCTGCTAACTAGGAATGTAATGTTAGACTAACTTTTCTAATTTTGTAAAAGTGGGAGACTGTGTCGAGTCGGCAAATACGTGGTACATATGGTACCGCTCTCTCTTTCGTCAACCGTGGTAGACGTGAAAAAAATCTATCCCTGCACTTTTCCCCACTGAGTCTGGACTTCACCATAAATTCCTTCTTAGCACAGCTCTCCAGGCAACCGCCACCAACTGATCAAATTTGGCACACGAGATGAATCTATTTTCTATCCCTGGACTATATTATCTCTGAGGCCCCTTCCAAAAATTGAATCAAGAACTCTTACAGACCACTAAAATCCTACATTTTAAGACAACTATCCTAACTATTTGGTTGCTTTCTAATTAGAGTATATCAAATATGCTCTAAAGCTAGATGTCCATTGTCAGGATTTGAAAAATGTGCCCCCTATATAGAATTTCACTGTAATAGAATTTTAAAGCATTTAACCCATGAAATATGCCCAAGTAAAATAGTGTTCAATGCATCTCCCTCTTTTGGATTATCCACAAAAGTACTCTTTTCCAGGCAGTTATGCAAAGCAGATCAGAAAAGCAGCATGAAGCAATACTTTGCACAGCACAGCCCTTCGATATGGAAGAAAGACAGCAGTGTGGTTGCAGTTTCTGCCAGACAGCGTTGGTGGTGTGAGAGAAAGCACAGAAACCTGGAGGCACGTTGAAAGGACATATTCAGACTCCTTGAGTGATATGGGGAGATGAGAAACAAGTGCAGCTCTTGGGATCTGAGCTGAGAAAATTCCCTCCAAACCCTTCAGTGTGATAAGCATTCCAGGCAGCTGAAATGAATCCATCATTATGTACTTAGAATTTGCTTTGAGTCCAGCTCTATGTAACATTCTTAGAAATGTGAATAAGGTAGTGTCTGCATTGGGAGAGACTTGACTCTAACTAGAAGGAAAAAAAAAAAAACCCTAGTGTTATAAAATTACTCAGAAGTAAGGATACTCTCGTTTTGTTTTTCCTGCTATGGAGACCCACATAGCAACATGTTCAAAACTGTGATCGAAAGGCACGACTTCAACAAACAATATCACAAGTATACTTTATGTGTAACAGAGTGCCCCTTTGGGTGGCTTTGTCCCTTAAGTTTCTTTCCTAGCTCTTTTTTGTCTCATGATATTTCCATTCATAACAGTAGTGGACTGGATTCCTTCACCTGAATATCATACAATCCTCCTCCTTCCATCATAAAATCTTTTCCCTTAAGGAATTTCCATTCTCATGCTCCATTTCATGGAATGGGGTGGAACTGTTGCTTATAGTCTAGTTCTGTTGTAAGTCCATGATCTAGCATACACAGTGGCAGCCCTTGGCGTTGCTGGAACTGCTAGAAAATAGAAGCTCGATGTATGCCCAGACTTGCCAGTGGTAGCCACTGATCACCAAATACCAACAGTAAAGCCAAATGTAGAAAAACCGTAGGGAGAGATGGGCACCATCGGCACCTACCGGTATACCGTGAGCACTGTGACAGAGCTGTTTGTTCTAGCTATATTTCTGGACTTGAAATTATCCAAGCCCATTTGTTTTTACTTCCCGCCCACCATACAGCTTAAAGCAGTTTAAAATGAATTTCTATCGGAAACAATGAAAACAAGCTGGCAAACTTACCACATCAGTGGCAGGCAGTGAGTGCAGCAGGCAGTAGGCCCCAGATAATGAAACCTAGACCCCAAGAATTCTGTCTCTTTGCTAAATCGTGTCCAAAGTACCCCTGTGTGGGAGCACCCAGCAGATCCCGTTTCTCCTCTTAATGCAGAGGGCTCAACTAATATTCTTTTCTGGAAAATATTTGAAAATGAGACAACCACCATAATTATCCTTGACAATCTATAAAAATTTTCCCTTGAATGAGGACTTTTTTTTTGTTACTAGTTAAAAAATACTTTGCGAGTACAGTGTATCTAATTATTGGGGGTTGGGTGGGGGTAGAACACACCAGAATAAGGAAGAAATTCAAGTTTAGTTAGACTATAATGTTAGTTCTCATCGTAGGGCCCTCCTCTCTTGCTTATTTCTCTTAAGAGTTTCATCAAGTCCCTCAGAAAGAAACAGCCATGACATGTAAATCCCACCTCAGGCTGCAGGTCATCCCCTAGGGACAAGAGACATGCTCATTCTAGAGGGCATCTCAGGATACTGGCAAGGGACACTGGGTATCTCTGCCTAACTTCAAGATGTAATTTATGCAATGGAATGAACTAGCCTGTGAAAATAAGTAATACACAAACACCTAAGAAGAAGCGGGATTAAGTTTCTCGTGCAAAATATCAGGCTGATCTATAAAGGCTACCTGCCTGAGCCGAGGAGCCTCTTAGCACATTGTCTAACCTAAGAACTCACGCTGCAATTTTTAATGAGCTCTGCCTGTAGGTCGTCTCCATTACAGCGTCCTCACCACCAATAACACTTTTGAACAGAGTGTTTGTTCTTTTGGACCTATTTCCTATTTAGAAAGCCCTTCTCTTCTGAGCACAATATTTCTTCGTTCACCTTGTTGTAAGAGGAATTGCATTTTATTAGCTAGAATTCAAATACAGCTAAATGAGAGAAACTCAATAAAAAGGTTGAAAAATTTCATCCAATAAATTGGCGGTAAAATGCCAAGTTTTTGTGGCTGTGCCTGCAGTCATTTTCGTTACAAGACACATAGTAGGCAAACGTTTGGGCTGTTTTTAACCATTGGTTTATAAACTGAAGAAGATAGATGTGTTCATTCACATGAAGTAATATAATTTTTCTTGGGAAAGCATAATATTATACAACTCCATTAGCATATTTACAAATTAATCTCCCCTTAGGAAAAAAAGTTAGAATTTACAGCAGGAGAGGCTTTATTACGTTTAAAACTGCATTTTTTTTAAAAAAAGAAAAGAAAAAGAAAGAAAATTACGTTGAACTATAAGTGCCTTGTTATAACTAACAGTTTTGTAATATTAAAATTTATGGAAAGGCAAAGTTGAATTTTCTAGCAGCTCAGAGACAATGCAGCACCTACATTACAAATTGCAAATTCCTGTGATGTCAAACCTGCTTTTACCAGCTAAATGACACCAAATCAGTTAAATACTCAAGGCTATGAATGTGAACTTCTCCTGGATAGCTTTTGTCTAAATTCTCTAGCTACTTGTTCTCCTTTCGACCAGACGGAATTGAAACTTTCATAATACCAATAATAATGACAATAACAACAATAAAACAATGCTGTTTTTCATTTTGTCCTCAAACATTGATTTAGTTCTTAAGGTTCAACTGCATATGACTAACACAGTTAAATCCTGACATTCCATTGTCATAGAGTACATGTTCTTATACCCACAGAGAAAAACTCAGAAGGTGTAATAAGTATCAATGTGTGCACACATACCAAATACATAATAGAGTTGAAACATTATCTGATTTTGCTCTGACTATTCTTTGATCCGCCTCACAACATTTTGTGAACATCCTTTTCCTAAAAAAAGTTTAAGTTACATTACTACACCCAGAATATAATAAAGTGTTAACAAGCATGCCATATTTACATTGCAAAATCACTTCAATGAGACATTAATAATCACTTTTGCAATATTTCAAACTAGTGAAGGAAATCAAAGTAGTGTCTATACTAAAATGTTCTTTCATAGGTTTAAAAACCTTCTATGTCACTTGTAGAACACTACCACTATTTTCCAGGTTGAAAGTCATATAGTGATCACAATAATAGTAAACTCTCATCATTTATTGATTGCCTCTAATAATCACAACAATCCTAGCAGGTAAAGTCTATGACCATTTGTAATTTGGTAAAGAGACATTTAAGGCCAAGGTTATTGATTATCAAGGACATCTAGCCAGTGAAGAATGTGCCCCAGAAAAAGCCCAAGTTCCTCTGGGTATGCATCCAGATGGTCCACATGGAGGCTTCATACCTTCAAAATGTGAGCTACTCTTTCTGAAACTGTTTTTTTTTTCTTACCTATTAGTAATTAAGCAACTAAAGTGCACAATGGCCTCTTCAAGGATGTGGACCTCAATGCATAACAGTGATAATTATTTCACAGGGTTTTGTCTTCTCCTTTATATTCAACTAATCTCTGCCTTCCACCCCAAATATCTACTAAATATAGAGTATTTCTCATTTTACATTTTTCTAGATCCTTTCTCTACATCTTCTAATTGTGTGGGCTCATTCCATTTGTCTGAGACAATGTGCTACAGCTACTCTTAATGACTCCTGGAAAGCATTTCCGTTTCAGATTAAACATCCTCTCTTTAAACAGAAGCCCCTTGAGGCATGACATACTCTTTCACAACTTTCTCTAGGTCTCCCAGGTATCCAAGGACTTCTTTAAAAATGGCTGAGTGGAAGAGTTGGCTAACTTGTGGTGGTCCTAAGATCAGCTCTCAAAAAAAAAAAGAACAAAACTCAACCAGAAACCACTCCTACCAATATTTCATAGACCCATTCCCTTTCACTTCAAAGTTTAAAATTGGGTTAAAATGCCAATAAGTTTCTATAATTAAACTAAAAGTTTCTCATTTCCTACAAAGTATACAGATAGTATCCCCTGGAAAACCTTGGATTCCCCCTCTTGTATGATTCAATAATAACTTTGAACAAGGAAGAAAACTCTGGGTAAGAAAGCCTAGAGAAAAAAATCATTTCTTTCCATCCTTATGATGACCCTTGACTCATCCAGAATTTTAAATTAAAAATAAAAAATAAAAAGTGGTACTTTCTTACTGGGGTTGTTCCAAAAAGTTTTGTCATAGTGATAGAATGGATGTCCTTACTGGTCCAATGTACGTGAAAAAGAACAGAACTGGCCAAATGTTATTGGAAGGACTTGAAGAGCAGTCTGAGAAAAACTCCAGAGAACTTTTATCCCTAGATCACAATATCCAAATCTTACAATAATGATAATGGATCCAACATCTCTGGTAAAACTGGTGCCTGTCTTGTTTTTGCTAGATGCATACAAGTCTGTACGGTATTTCTATCTTCAGTATAACATGTTATATTAATAGGGGAAGTGTAAAGGAGACATCTGTCAATTCTCTTTAATCAAGAGAGAAAGTAAAAGATGGGAGTGTTCAGTGACAATCTTTCATTTCATATAAAAAATAACAGCATACCTTCCTAGCTAATATAACTTTCAGACTTCCTCTCAAAATGTACTGCCACCCATCACACTTAACCTACACTTTCCACACCTCCAGATGGAGATACTCACAGATATACCTGTTTGTTTTGGCATGAACTCAAAGAAAGAAGATAGGAAAGCTGGGTCTTTTCTTGTGCACTGACTAATTTACCCCTTCCTCACATGAACATCAGGTAGTTGCATTAACTCCCACCCCCGCATCCCACTGCTCCTCCCAGACTGACATATTAATTATGGTGCCTTTGAATTTTTCTCTTACAAATGTAGGCTCAGACTTCAACACCTAAATGAATTATGTATATATATATATATATATATATATATATATATATATACACACACACACACACACACACACACACACACACACACACTGTGCAAGCCTCTTTGTTCAAGGTTTCTTAAAAGGAAAAAATGAATGCAGTGTATTAATCATCACATTGATGTTCCTGATTGAAAAATAAATTATTTAAATAAGTAAAACTCTATTTTTTTTGTAAATACTTTCCAGAATGTTTTTCTAACATTGCAAGTTGAAAGACTGGGGGAAATGCTACAATATATTACCAATATGAAATAAGGACCAAATAAAAGTTGTATATAGGTATATAGAATATTATTATCAGTTGGTTCTGCAGTTATCCATGAAACTTATTGAATAGTAATCCAAATCTATTAAAAGGTCTATGAATCCAGACTGACTGTTGCAGATCTAAATACATTTCTTCTCCTTCACACATAAAGGTTGTTCTTTCCAAAATGTATAGCACAAGGAAAGAAAATTCAATAGACATAATATGTACTTATCCAGTCTGTTCCCCTCACTGTGCATAAACTTCCTAGAGAGCAATACATTTTATGTTTCTCAGATTAACAAAATATAAATTACACACATATCATAAATTCAACTAAGAGTTCCAAAAAAAGAAGCCCCCAGTAATATAAGAAGACACAAAACTCAAGAGGGAATTCTTTCTACACCTTAAACAGTCAAAGAAGTAAATCCTTTATCTATAGAGTAGATATGAATTGGAAAAGGGAAAATGTTTACTCAGAGATAAACATATATCACACTCAGTAGGTGCAGGGAGGAAATTAAATGTGGAGAATTATGTCAGAGGAGGCCATTTTTGAGGCAAATTGATGATTCGGATTCTTGCAACTTAAATAATGGCCCAATGGTAAGCCATGTGGGTGAAGCACTGCTCCATGGTATCCTTTAAGGACCTGCAGGATGGAATATAGTCACTGTAGTATAATGCTTCCATGATCATCCTAGAGATGAGTCCCTACAAGCTAGCAGATAGGGGAGAAGAGAATGGAAAATATGTGCAATAAGTCTTAATGGGGCACAACCATGGTTCTGCTGGTTAGAGCCTATCCAGTTGCAACAATTAAATATAAGACAGACAGCAAATAGTAGCTGTGTGACCTAAGCAAGAACTATGAAGTCACTGGTTTAGTAGCTAGGTATTGATTCCATCTTCTCTCTATCTTTCTGGTCATTCATAATAGTCATATACTACCTTCTTTCTATACATGGAACACAGTCCAGTCTCCCAAAAAGTGACATTTCATTTACTTCCTTGAGATTAATGCTACTAAGTTGTTATGTTTTTCCTAACACAAGGTAAGGTAGTTCCTGGTGGTCCCATGACTGTGGAGGAGACAACTCTTTACTTTCTCTACACTGCTATGAATACAAAAACAAAAGAACAATAACAGACACCTATATTAAACTAGGCAAACAGTAGACTGATCTACAGTTGTCACAAACAGTGGTAGAACCCTGGTGGGTCAACTGTAGAGTGGTACAACATAAGGGTTGTTTTATAATCAACTATGCAGATGTTCCTTAACCAAATAATGGATACAGAAAATGTGGTTCATGTACACAATAGAATACTACTCAGCTATTAAAAACAAGGGCATCACAAATTTTGCCTGCAAATGGATAGAAGTAGAAAATATCATCCTGACTGAGGTAAGCCAGACCGAAAAGGACATGCATGATATGTACTCACATATAAGTGGATATTAGCCATAAAATACAGGATTCCCACACTATAATCTATAGTCCTAAAGAAACTAAATAACGGGTTGGAGAGATGGCTCAGTGGTTAAGAGCATTGACTGCTCTTCTAGAGGTCCTGAGTTCAATTCCCAGCAACCACATTGTGGCTCACAACCATCTGTAATGGGATCCGATGCCCTCTTCTGGTGTGTCTAATACATGAAATAAATGGATAAATCTTAAAAAAAAAAAATAGAAACTAAATAACAAGGAAGGCCTAAGGGAGGATGGTTGAACCTCATTCAGAAGGGGAAATAAAATAGTCATCAGAGGTGGATGGAGCAAACTTGGTGGCAGGGGGATTGAGGAGGGTAACTGGAGGGTTAGGTAAATCAGGTGTAGAGATATCTATGGAGAACCAGGAGTCCTGTGATAAAAATCCACAGGACTGCGGGTAACCTCTAATCTCTAGGACATGCCAGACACCTGACATGGGAGAGGCTCCAGAGAGTCTATAAGGGTGACTCTAGCGGAGACTCCTAGCAGATGAAATATGGAGCCTGAAGTAGTCATTCCTATAGCCAAGGAGACTCCCAGTAGAAAGATAAGGACACCAACACACCTCTAAAACCTTCAACCCAAAAATTGTCTCTAACAGCTGCAGGAACAAAGATGGTACAGAAACTGAAGGAATGGCCAACCAATGACTGCCCCAACTTAAGACCAATCCACAAGTAAGAACTAATCCCTGACACTATTTCTTTTATTTTACTTTTATTATGTGTATGAGTACACTGTAGCTGTACAGATGGCCGCTAGCCATCATGTGTGTGACTGCTGGGAACTGAAATGAGAACCTCTGCCAGCCCCACTTGCTCCAGCCCCGCAATTCACTGTCTTCAGACGCACCAGAAGAGGGCGTCAGATCTCATTACAGGTAGTTGTGAGCCACCATGTGCTTGCTGGGATCCGAACTCAGGACCTTGGGAAGAGCAGTCAATGCTCTTACCTGCTGAGCCATCTCGCCAGACCCTCCCTGACACTATTAATGATACCATGTTATGCTTACAGACAGGAGCCTAGCATAACTGCCCTTCTGAGAGCTTCCACCTAGCAGCTGACTGAAACAGACATGGAGACCCACAGATAAATATAAGATGTAGTTCAGAAGTCCTTGTGGAAGAGTTGAGAGAAGGATTGAGTGACCCAGAAGGTCAACAAGAAGACTAACAGAATCAACTAACCTGGACCCTTGGGGGTTCCCAGAGACTGAACCAATAACCAAAGAGCATACATGGGCTGGACTTGTCTGGCCTCAGTGGGAGAGGATGTACCTAGTCTTGAGTGACTTGATGTGCCAGGTTGGATTGGTACCCAGGGATGGTATACAGACATCTTGAGCAAAACCTAAAAAGGACTTGAAATAAGCAAAGGAAAAAGCATAAAAAACAGGGCCTTCCCTTTCTCAGAGGAGAAAGAAAGGAAAGAATGTGGGAGGGGCTGTGTGTAGGGAGACGGGTGCGGGGGGAGAGGGGAGGATAGGATCTGGATGTAAGTGAATAAATAATTCACTTTAGTTAAGTAATTAATTAACTAATTAATTAATTGGAAAAAGTTCTGTAAGGCTATAACTATTGATCTGTTGGAAAGGTTCATCTATTAAAATCTTAGACAGCTGTGATATATATTTTCACTCAGTTACACCAGTCAGCAATCACAATTTAGGGATTTTGAGTTAAGACCTTGGCATCTCATATTAAGTTTTGGTTTTCTTATTTTGTCTGTTAATGCCCATACCATTTCTTCATCCTGATATATCTACATGAATACATCTAAAACAGTATGTCTAGGTGAGATGTTAGCACATATATTTTTTATATTAGCACTAATGATATGTAATTTATATAACACTCAGTTGATCCTTTCAAGTTTATAATTCAGTGGGTTTGATGTTTCTTCAACAATCATCACAACTAATTTTGAACATTTTTACTACCGTATGTAGAAATAGTGTATCTTACTTTCTATCCTATATATACCCTATATACTAAGGGTATACAGCACCCTACTATTGGTGTCTGTATATTTCCTATTCTTTACATTTTACAAAAATGGAGCCATGCATTACTAATGACATTATTCACTTAGCATAGAGTTTCAAAAACTTTTTCATGTTGAAACATAAATGAATAATAATCTTATCTTACATGGGTAGACCATATTTTGTTTACTGATTCATCAGTTTATAGATATTTAAATGGTCTCAACTTTTCTGGCTGTTGTAAATAATGTTGCTAGAAACATATGCATTATTTTTCTGCAACATTTTTTCTGCATTTCTTTTAGATGCATGTCAAGAAGTGAAATTATCCCATTATATGGTTACTCTGTAATTAAGCATTTAAAGAATTATCATGATATTTTCCTACCAGGATGAGTCTGCACTAATTGACAGCCTCCTCATAGTGTATGAGGATTCTGAGTTATGCTTATCCCCTTTTGTTCTTGCTATTATCAGACAGTTTAATATGGCCATCCAAGTTAGTTATGACGTAGTGTCTTTTTGCAATTGTTGACTTATATTTCCCTGAAAACTCATAATACAGAATGTTTTTTGTGTGTTTATTATATATTTGTATATCTCTTTACTAGATTGTCTATTACATTTATTTGACCATTATTTAAAACTGGGTCCTTTTATTATGTTGCTGTGAAATTTCTGTATGTACTTTAGTTTAAATTCCCTTACTAGGTAAGACATTATGTGTCCACTATGGGTTATCTTTTCACTATGTTGAAAGCCATTTTGAAGTCAGATCTACATGTTGTTTTTCTTTTCTGTTGTTCATGCTTTTGGTTCCATAACAGAAAATTGACTGTCAAGTCTAAGATTCTGGCATTTATGCCCATCTTCTAAGTGTTTTATGATTTTAAAACTTGGGTTTGTGTTAGTTTAACTAGATTCCATAGCTTTACATGTGTATCCTAATACCAGTACCACAATTTGTTCATTATACTATCCAACCTTGTTGTGTCTTTTCAAGAATCAATTTGATGCCTTAAAATTCATTTTGACAGTTGAATACATGAATAGATAAAAATGCTTGCTTTGTAATATTTGAAACTCTCATAGATGTCTTCCTACAAGTTAAAAAAGTTATAATCTATTAAGAAAATGCTCCAATTCTAAAAATATATTCACTAAATATTAGTGTACCTAACTTTATAAAATGAGTAGTTATGATGTAAAGTTATAGACTGAGCTAAATACAATAATTAGAGATTTCAATGAATACCCAACTCTATAAAAATAAAAGAAAATGACATCAAAGTTAAATAGCATTATAGATCAAACACATTTTACAAATATTTCACCCAAAACAGCAGAAATATATTCTTCTCAGCAGTTTATGGAACTTTCTCTAAAGTAGACCACATTTTAGAACACATACTGAGTCTTAAAAAGTTCAAGAAGAATTGAAAGAATATCTTCTATTTTATCTAATTTCATTTGAAAAACAATTAACAGCAAGGAAGCAATAAAAGATAAACAAATTCAGGGTCATTGAACAAATTATTAAATGGCTTATTAAAGACATCAGGTGAGAACTTAAAAAAATCCTAAAATTGAGTTACATTTAAAATGCGAGAAACCAGAACCTGTGTGGTTCGTTGAAAGCAGTTCTAAAAGGAAAATTTACAGCTATAAATACCTATTTCAAAAAAAATCTAAGAAACAATCATAAAATAAAAAGAGACAACAAGGAAGGATGAGGCTTTAGAAAGAATAAGGTAAAGACACAACAGGGCATTCAAGCTAAGGGAGGGCTGAGGATGGAAGGATCAAGAGAACAAAGAGTTCAGGGGAAATGGGGAAGATAACCTGTTTGATCTTGACCATTGCACAGCTTCAGAAGGACCACACAAGGTGCTTCTGAACAGTTCCATGTGATGTTTATTAGGGGAGAGAGGGGCAAGGTGGCAGCAGAAGGAGAAGGGGGGAAGAGAGAGATAGAGATCAGGGGACCTTTCTTTATATATGGATGATGACATAATCGCAGGTAAAAGTGGGAAGTGAGCCAAGTGGATTCTGGTGACTGTTGCCTTAGCAAGAGATGCATGGGTCCTACCTATGTGTTGTCATAGGTTTCAAAGTTCCTAATACCAACTTAAGTTCCTAATACCAACTCTCTCCTTATTATTGTAAAGAGAAGGAAAAAAGGGGGGTGGGGAAGCCGATGGTGAAAAGGAAATGAGGGTGTTGTGTTTCTTAAGCTGCTTCCTTCTGTCTAGGGGCATTGTCAATTTTAAGGTGCAGCTGGCTTTCACCATCAGGATCTACTTGGTAAACATTCACATCAGGTTCCTCTGTGGACAGCGGCTCTTCTGTGGGCAGCGGCTGGTAATCCTGTACAGGAGCCTATTAATAATTTGATTAGAAACTTTTTGTATTTGTTGTTGAAGGAATGTAGAAACAAGATTAATGCGGCAGGGAGCAGATAATAACGCCAGGGAGATGACTAGAAAAGGTGTTACAAAAGAGAGTATCCACTTCCATATAGGATTTTTGAAAATACCAGAACTGGAGGTCTCACATTCCCTGAAATACTTTATGTCTGACTGTAGCTCCTGGCTTTTATTTCTCACTATCCCAGATTGATTGACATAGGAACAGGCAAAGACCACCTTCTTTAGCCCCTGTCAGTTCTGTAGCACCACAGTTGTCAAAGAATTGATCTGTTTCTGGATAGTAAGCCCAGTTTCAGTCATTTCTTGACGATCACTTTTAAACTGGGAAATGAATGTATTATATTGGGTCATTGAAG
This sequence comes from Mastomys coucha, assembly GCF_008632895.1. Taxonomy (NCBI): domain Eukaryota; kingdom Metazoa; phylum Chordata; class Mammalia; order Rodentia; family Muridae; genus Mastomys; species Mastomys coucha. Next base: position 32,853,722 of record NW_022196897.1, on the reverse strand, counting down.
TTGTTATCCCTGCAACTCCAGTATCAACGCCTATGGCTCTTCCTGTAGCAACCAAGAGTGGCATACCTGAACTGCCCTCTAATGTTGAGCTGCTATCATATCTACAACTGGGATTGGCAGGGGCTCATTTCCCTGGATTACTCTCAGTCCAGGGAAACTCCTGACCAGCTGGCGGGTAGGTGATGATATGCCTGAGTGCCATAAAATGTTGACATGTTCTGGACTGCAGGGCATTGTGGCAGAGATGAAATATCAAGGGTTATGGTTCTATTGCAGTCTGGGGAACTTAGTGTTTCTACAGGACATGTCCCAGAGGTCTTAAAACAGTTTGTCATGCCAAAGAGAGGGATAGAGGTAAGGTATGGAGTCATGTTAACATCGAAGTCAGGGCAGCTGACAAAGGGTAAGGTAAGGTTACTTGGCAATATCACTGGAGATGCTGTAAGTGACAATTGTGAGTTAATTCCAGGGGTTACACATAACCAATAATCTTTAAAGCGTCCAGGCCTGGTAACATTAAATAGTTGGTATGCCAAGGTCAAGGTCTGAAGCAAAAGGCTAAATGACAAGTTAAGACCATTTATGAGGGGTGATGTCAAAGAGGTAAGGACCTCAGAGGAGTGTCTGATTATCTCCCCTATTTTTCCAATGTCTATGGTTTGGGCAACTGAGACATATTTTCTCTGGATATGGATGGTACTTACTTGGGATCTGGGCTAATTTTATGGTAGAGCTTACTAACAACACCTGTCTCCCACCTGGAATTCCATAGGTCTTGTATGTAGAAAAAGAGTGTCTTATGCTATTGATAGAAGAAACGATTGGTCCATGATCCTAGCATATGTATCAGACAAGACTAATATGGGCAGCCCCCATATTCGTCTGACCATTTTCTACAATAATCTTTTGTCTGGTCAAAGAGAAAGCAGGTATTGAGATCATGATATTTAGATGGGATAACAGATACAAGAATGATAGCAATTTGGATCGGTTCCTGGCATCAGGTTATGGAGAAGTTTCCTAACCCTATTTAGAAAGGCTGTTATCTGTGGGGGTTTCAGCTTGGCTAATCTCTAGAGAGGTGCTACAGAGAAGGACATCATCTACATAAAGTACAATCTTAGATTTAGGGAGAGATAAAGACAGTAAGTCAAAAGCCAGGGCCTTGCCAAATAGGTGTGTGCTGTCCCAGAATCCCTGAGGTAGAATAGTCCAGGTAAGTTGAGTAGATAAGTAGGTGTCCAGGATCTGTCCAGGTAAAGGCAGATATATTCTGTGACTGGGTGTCAGGAGGGATAGAGAAAAATGCATCCTTGAGATCTAGGACTGAGAAATGAGAAGTCCTTGAGGGGGTAGTGGAAAGAAGTTATGGGTTAGCCACAACAGGATGGAGGGGAACCACTGCAGAATTAACTCGTCTGAGGTCTTGAACCAGCCCATAGGTTCCATTAGGTTTCTTAAGGGCTAGTTTGGGTGTGTTAAAGGGGGAAGAGGTGGGGCAAAGGAGTTTTCTCCTTAAAAGGTCATAAATGATAGGCTTAAGTCCCATGAGGCTCTGGAGAGAGAAACGGTATTGAGCTTAGGTGATGTACCTGGTAGAGTCCAATAACTGGATGACAGCAGGAGAATGATGTTTAGCAACAGAAGGGTTCTGGATGTCCCAAACTCAGGAGGTCCACCTGAGAAGCTGGTAAAGGAAAAACATGGTAGCATTAGTAGATTGGCTGGCTAGAAGAAGGAGCAGAGGAACTGCTGGTGAGCTTGGGTTTAGAGAATGGGAGGAGCAAAGGAAATAGAGGCTTCCAACTTAGCTAAAAATATCCCTTTCCAATAAGGGGACAGGACATTCCAGCACTACCAAAAAGGAATGGGTGAGGGGTATGTTTCAGCAATTTTTTAATCCAATTTACCTAAATCAATCAATTCACAGCTCAATAGGTATACATGCTACTTGCCTAGATTGGGCACTACACTACTCTACACTACACTACTCTATTCCCATCTATTAGATCCCATATGACTTGCGATTTCTGCAAGCCACATGCTTCAGCTCCATTTTCCTTCCACCTCATCCTCCTCCATCGTCATCCTCTCCAGTCTCCTCCCCCATCTCCTCTCTCCCCTTCTCCCCCAAACTTTTCAGCTCCACCTTCTCTCCCGCTGCCCAATCATCGGCCTTAGCCTTTATGAAAAGTTAAGGTGGGGAGAAGGTTCACGAGGCACCTGTATAGGTGATTTGCTCCTCGTCTGCAGTGCTTTCCAGGAGAAGAGACTTAGCATCAAAATACAAGACCAGGGTTATCCACAATAGGGGTACACCCCTAAAAATGCAACTAAGTGGTAGGGTGGGATGAGGAAGATAAGGTTGTCCTTCTACACCAACAATAGGAGAACTCAAAGGTGAAGTGGGTCCCCAAAACTCTGTCAAGACTAAGTGGCCCTGGTGTCCAAGAGGAAGGAGATGGGTCACCCACATATCATGATAGCTACCTGGGGCTCTCTGCTAGTGATAGACATGGTCAGATCAAGGGAGCTCTGGCCCCTTCAATCATCTATAGCCAAGTCTAGGAGGTCGGCTGGAGGATTACCTGAGAGTGATGTCACTTTGTTCTGTGCTACTTTAGCCCAATTGACAGCCCAATGTCCCTCCTGATGGCACCTAGGGCATGGTCCTCTTGGCTTGCCAGGGGTAGGGCAAGCCCTCACCCAGTGACCTTGCTGACTACATTTATAGCAGGGGCCTGTTGGTCTCTAAGCCTTAGAAGGCCAGGAGTCCAGGGTAGTGGCTAGAGCTGGTCAGACAGCTTTTGCCAGCATACAGAATTTTTTTTTCTGGCTTTCTTATCTCTCTCATGGTACACCTTGAAGGTCAGCACCAAGACTTTCACCTGTGGAGTTAGGGCCCACATCTCCAGCTTTCTAAGTTTAGCTTTTATGTTTTATGTTGGGGTAGCTCTGGGGGAAAAGTAGGTCATCAGAAGTTGCTTACCAATGGTGGTGGTGGCACATGCCTTTAGTCCCAACACTTGGGAGGCAGAGGCAGGCAGATTTCTGAGTTTGAGGCCAGCCTGGTCTTCAGGACAGTCAGGGCTATAGAGAGAAAACTTGTCTCAGAAAAAAAAAAAAAAAAGTTGCTTACCTTCTGGGTTTTTCAGGGTCTAGATTTATTGTCGGGGTCAGTGCAGAGCATTTGGAGAGACCTGCAGCTGGTACAGAGGGAAGGGAGGGTTCGGGAGTCATCCAGCTAGTAGGCTCTGGAGCCTGAGAAGTGGAAACTGAGGCGGCAGTTTGGGTTTCAGTTTGGGCAGTGACATGGAGGTGGGTCTGAGACAGAGGGAAGGTGGTTCATTGGTAGGATCAAGCGTTGTAGCGTCATCTAGTGGAGGGTGTATAGGTTTCATGGCTAAGAGAAGTTGAGTTGGGGGACAGGAAGAACAGAGAGACATTTGAGAGTGTGAAGACAGATGACTTCTTGTATATATGGAACCTCTTTCCATTTACGGAACTACTGGCAGTATATGTGGAGATCTCTTAAAACGATCGGGTCTAGTGTGCCATTGGCTGGCCATTTGAAATTATTATGTAAAGGATATTGAATCCAGACCTTATTGCAGAGGTGTATCAGTTTTGAGGGCCTCAAATCAATCGTTAATTTCAGAGATTTGAGATTTTCCAAGAGACATCCCAGTAGGGTGCCTGGAGGTACAGTCGAAGACAATTTAGCACCTATTGGGTGATGGGGGGTGAAGGGGGGAAAGGGGGTGCCACTGAACCTTTCATCCCAAGTAAAGGTCAAACTAGAAATTCAGGTTGTCATGTGAATATCTAGAGGCTATGGCGGCAGGCAATTTTCTGGAAATTGCCAGAAAACAATTCAACCTGGTACTAGGAATTTTTGGCTGATGCAAGAGCCTAAAAAGTTTTTGAAATGTTTCGAGAAGGGAGTCACCAAGGACTTATGTTCTAATTTGCAGGTCAGCCAGGAGGCCAGTTTATGACCGGGGCATTGAAAGCCAACACCTTAGACCAGAAGAGACTCATTACCAATCAATACGCGCCGGTGTGTGGCTTCGGGATTCTGTAGTCGGGTAGGAGGAAGTGTGGAACCTTGTGGCACAGCTCATATGGTAGAAGTCTGTGAGCCTTATAGCGGCAGCGGGGGCAGTGATGACCTGCGGCAGCAGTGTAAATGCAGATAGTAGTAGATGACAGCAGATGACAGTGGACGGAGTCCACGTGGTATAACAGTGGCTGCAGGCGGTGATGGTGGTGGCAGCCATCCCCTTGGCGTTTGGTTCTCCAGTGGCAGCAGCAGTTTCACCATCGTGCTGGGCTGTGATGGCCACCTGGGCTCTGCAGCTCCCCTGCGTATTCCCAAAGTCTTCGACACCAATGTTATGATCTTGACCATAGCACAACTTCAGAAGAACCACACCAGGCCAAACAGTTCCACACCATGTTTATTGAGAGAGGGGGAAGGGGACAAGGTGATGGCAGAAAGAGAAGGGTGGAAAGAGAGAGCAAGAGATCAAGGGAGCCTTTCTTTATATATGTATGATGACATAATCACAGGTAAAGGTGGGAAGTGAGCCAACTGGATTCTGGGAATATGGTGGCTGTTGCCTTGGCAACAGGTGTGTGGACCCACCTATGTAATGTCATGTGTTTCAGAGGTCCTGATATCAACAAAACCATGAAGAACATATTTTTATGTATATGCTATAAAGACACCTAGCATATTTCAAGGGCTTTTAGATATAATTTTTGTTTTCACTGTTTGACACTGGTAACTGAAAAGTGTGTTATTTAGTATTCATGTGTTTTTAAGTTTATCAATGTCTTATGACTTATTTCAAATTCCATTTAATAATCGAATTAACTATGTGTTTTTAATCCTTGTTTACAATTTAAGCTTCCTTTTGTGTCTAATGTTGTAGGGAATATTCTTCATGACCTTGAAAAATGAATCTGCTACTGTTTTGGCCCCTTCTCCAGATGGAGACCTGCTATTCCACAGGAGTCGAGACTATTCAGTTCCTTCAACCCCTTGTTGAGCTTCTGACTGTTGCTCTAGCAATCACAGAAGGGAGGTGATGAAGTTTCCATTACTCCTAGATTGTCTTTACTGCTGTCATTTCTGAAAATAAACTACCTATATTTTAGTACTTTATTCTGATGTGTGTGAGTAATATACTTTTCATATGTTTCTAACATACAAAACTTGCATTATCATGAAAGTACTCTGTATGAAGTCTATTTTTTATAATAGTAGTATAAACTTTCCAGTTTTCTTGTGATTACTATTTGCATAACAACTTCCTTTTCTCTCTGCCTACTTTTAATTTATTTGTATCTTAGAATCCGAATTGAGCCTCTGGTAGCAATTAGTTGGATCTTAGTGGTTTTTATCTAATTATACCAGCTCTACTTTTTTCTCATATTATTTATTTTATTAATATTGACTATATGATACCTTAGCTTGATTCATGTCTGCCACTTCAATTTTTACATATATATATTCATGTTTTAATCACTTCTCTCTTCTTTGCTTTTTTCCTTTAGCTCTGAAGGAATTTTTTAATGTAACATTTGGATGTATTTGATAATTTTCACTATGTATTTTAGTAATTTCCTTAATAGTTATTTAAGAACCACATGCATCTTAACTTAGGCTTAGGCTTCCATTCTGACATTGAGTGTTACAAGAAATGCTTCTCCTGTGTAGCCTTCTTCCTGTATGCTAGGTTTTTTTATTGCCACACCTCCTACATATATAAATGGCAAAACTCAATGAGCACTGTTCTTTACATATCTTGACCGCTTTTGAAGAAGCACGAAAAAGAAATAAGCAAGTATGCATTTTCCATTTGCTATATTAACTTCCTAGTTTATTATTTCTATTTCATCAATGAGCATATTGATTTTATTACCACAACTGTTACTCCTTTAGAGAATTACCTTCGCCTTGAACTTTTCCACACTCTGCTACAAGTAGCATCAATCTCTGAATCATACCTGAAGATAACTGTATGGCTTGCTTCTCTTCTCTTTTCCACTGGTGATACAAGGGCAGCCAGCCCCAGGTCTCTCCTGCCTGACATTCTCAATGGAGAAATCTTGGTATGGCCAAGGCTAGTATGGCCAGAACTCCAGAGTTCTTGACAGGTGGTCCTTCATGACATCATTGGGAGTTGCACAAATGGGTATCTTAGCATCTTAGCTGCATCTGCTCAGAATGCAGCCCCAAATAAAGTCAGTGCAACAGGATGGGAAGAAACTCCCTGTCTTTTTTCTGGAAGAGAAAAAGGAAAGATGCAGAGTTTATGCCTACATCACCCCTGAGTGGAGTAGAGGGGCAAAGGGAAGCTGCATAGCACAGATTTTCCTGCTCTTTATTCAAATGTAGTCGGTTTTTAGAGAAATACATTTAATTTACATTATACCCATAGGACATTTGCACTGATCTTGATTAGTTTTTCTTCAGTTTTGATGTCTTCTGAAAGCTGTTTGACTAGGAGGAAAGCTTCAGGACTTATCACCCACTCATTCTACAGAGCTTGTGTCCCCTTTAATTTTGTCTTGTCAGTTACCCTGATTCAACTTCATTGTGAAAAGTATTATTAAAACTTAGAGAGCCAACAGTGGGTTGGTTCTTTGCTGTTGTTGTTATGTTTGTTTTGTTTTGTCTTGTTTCAGTCTTCTTACTGAGGTTTTAGAGTACAGAAGCACTAGACTTTGCATCATCAGTAGCGATGCTAGAAATCAGCCTAGCCTTCCCTATGGTTATTTCTTCTTGCCATCTTGCTAAATGCAATGAAAAGAAACACAAATATTCTGGCTCTCTCTAAAGGCTTTTTCTAAATTGGCAGGCTTGGTGTATCTGCCTTCCAGGTTGTTATATACAATTTTACCAAATACATATCACTATATGATATAGATCTCCAGGGATTTTTTTCCATTCCCAATTTTTGTCTTCTTTTTTTTTCAGCTGATAAACCAGTATAAGCCTGTGCCTCATATTCCAAGATTTTATATAGAAACAATATATTGAGGATACTAATTACTATGTTAATTTGGTAATGCAATAAAAAAAAACTTAAAAATAAATCAACATTTTCTCCCTACTTATAGAATAGTACTAGGTCAATGAGAAAACCTGAAACACAACGTTCATAATTAATACATAGGCAGTTTTCAAAGAGAGATGCAACATATCCTTCAAACAGCAACCAATATAGACTATAACTTAGTCTTACTTAAAGTTAAGAAATTCTATGAATCATCATAACCACAGCATGGAAAGCTTTGTGGTCGTTTGTAGACACACTATGTTATAAAGCTGAAAGCTTTCTAAGAGAAAACATTTGGAAATGTTCAGAGGAGCACTTGTAGAAGACACTAGCCTTAACCACATTGTGAAATATCTCCAGGTCACATATCAGTGGGAGACAGCATTTGAGGAAAAGGACAATTTTCTCTCTCTCATTTTTTTTCACATAGTGGCTGAACCTCCGCTCCTAGAGACACTGTAGTTGCTATTGTATTAGAAACAGTATTAAATTGTGGCTTTCTAAAATTCCCGTTGAAGTCCTTATCCCCAGTACTCCTCAATGTGACCGTGTCAGGTGATAAGCCCTTAAAGGAGTAAATAAAATGAGATCATAGAGGTGAGCTCTAATCAACATAAAGAAGAGAAGGCAGGACAGAACGATTAGGCCAGTGGGCAACCAGGTGAGTAAATAGTGAGAAAGGTACAGCTGGAATCCAAGACAAGTGGCAGCAGAAGAAACCAAACATGCTGACTTCTTGAGATCAGATTTCTGGCATCTAGAACTAGGAGAAAATAAACTCCGGTTGTTTAAGTTGTCTTGTATATGGTATTTTGTTATGATAGCACAAGCCAACAAATATACAAGAAAAGAGAGGGAGCCTCTAACTAGTGCATTAAGGCTGCCAACCAATAATAATTTAGATATGGTCTATATATGGAAGAAATATATATGTATATATATATATGTATATATATATATAACAGAGAAAATTAAAAATATATATATGAGATTTATATATATATAAATATATATATATGACTATATAGTCATCTATCTATCTATTGGATATGGATATGACATTCCATATACATTTATGTATTGGATATGGATATATATGTATATACACACACACACATACATACATATTTTTTTTCAAGGTGTGGTGGACAGCTGGGCATTCTGATTTCTCCCCATGGAGTGCTGACTTATATTGAATTGTATGGACTTAGAGGACATTGAAAATGTAGGTCAAAGCAAATGACACAGGGATGTCCTATCTGCTGACCAGATCCTTTGGATACTGTAGTGCTGAGGCAGGCTAGCCTTGGATGGTGGTTTACTTTGAACAGATGGAATAATGTTTGTATCTGAGCTCCAGAGACAATTACTGGCTAAAGGTTTCACCAACTTTCTAATGAGGAATGTCTTTGAGCTATCCCTAGAACCATACTGGTTACCAAAGAGTACTACAAACTCATAGAGCCAATTGAACAATGCACAGGCCAAATCCAACACAATTTAATAACTGCAAATTCATTTTTCATAGTTCAGATACAGTAATAATATGACTGACGAGAAAAGCTTGGGTCTCACGCTCACGGTCAACCAAAATGGGACTAGGACAACATGTGAAGAGTCAGCTCCTGAAAGGCAATGAAACAAAGAAGAAGATAAATGTGTCTCTATTGTTTGTGAACTTAAGCAGGCTATTTCATTCTCCCAAATCTGCCTTCTTAAATTTAGTTCGGATCATAATACTGTTTTTTGGATAATTCTTCTAAAAATTGCTTTTGAGAGAGAAAAACAATATTAAAAATACCTAAGATCATACTTGGAAAATTGCTCTGTGCTGAATTTTTTTTTACTTACTTCAGTCCACCTTTAGTCTCTACACAGAGCAGCATTTGAGAAGAGATCCTTTTTGCTATTGTTGAAATTTATCGAACATCATGACTTTCATGCCAAAATCTAAGACTTAGAGAAAGACTGCTGAGCAAGGCCACCTCTTTCTGGAGTAAAACCGCTCTTGATTATCCTGGAAGAAAGTTCCAGGACTGTAATTACATTTTTCTTGAAGGAGTGTGTGTGTGTGTGTGTGTGTGTGTGTGTGTGTGTGTAAGCAACTCCCCGCTTTGAGTGTATAGTACTAATCACAGACTAGAAAAGCAAGATAATTTGTTGTAATAGACTGCAAACAGGATACCATAAAGAATGTAGAAACAAAACAGAATAACCCACTATCTTAAAATTTGAAAAGTCTTATTTTTTAATTCATGGAATATATTGCATTTTCTGTGACAAACCACTAGCTCTCCTTTTTGCACTGGGGGATAAAAAACAATACAAATAAAGAATCAATCCCTGTTACTTTCAGATTGTGGGGAGTGCGAGGACTGGGTAGTGTACTGGTACTGCTCCATTGACTGTGGAGTGAAGCAGGATTACCAGTGTTTCTGTCCAACTGTCAGGCTAGCTAAGCACTCTGGGAATATCCTTGCTCTTTCACAACTCCCAGCAGTAGTTTTAAGTCTACAATATACAGCCTGCATGTTCATAGTTTCAAAAGTTTTGATTAGGTGCAAATTATTCTTCAAATTACTTTCAAGTCCTATCTAAGCCAGCAACTTGTAGATTCTGTGTTTTTGCGCTTACTTCTGCCATCCTATCCCTTCATCTTAAGCAAAGCAGAATTTCATTGTAAGGTAGAATGCTAACGTTCTTAATCTGCCTTGTAGCTTTTATTTTAATCTCAAAATCTCCCCCAAACAACTCTCCTAAATTTACTCCCTTTATTTTTTATACCATTGAAGCATAGGCTGAAATTAGGTAATCCACACTCATTGTCATCTTAATCAGTTCTTCTTTAAAAAAAAAAAAAGATTTATTTATTTATTTTATGTATATAAATACATTGTAGCTGTCTTCAGACACACCAGAAGAGGACATCAGATCTTATTACAGATGGTTGTGAGCCACCATGTGGTTGCTAGGATTTGAACTCAGGACCTTGGGGAAAGCAGTCAGTGCTCTTAACCGCTGAGCCATCTGTCTAGTTCCTTATTTTATTTTTTTGATTTTTCGAGACAGAGTTTCTCTGAGTAGCCCTGGCTGTCCTGGAACTCACACTGTAGACCAGGTTGGCCTCGAACTCAGAAATCTGCCTGCCTCTGCCTCCCAAGTGCTGGGATTAAAGATGTGTGCCACCACTACCCGGCTAAATATTTATTTATCAGTTCTTTATGTCATTCTTAAATACTGAGTTTACTCTTTACAGAGTACAATGTTAAGTTCCTTAGAGGTAACAAGGAAATAACCCACCAAAGAGATATTTTTGGCACCCAGCAATAGAGCTATACAAAAAAAATTTGTCCTGTACATTTCACTTTTGATCACAAACTTACAGGCATTTCATTAAATGATGATGGCTTGTTATCAAATCAACAATGATAAAATATTATCATCTGTACATTGAACTTTGTGTATAATGCCACTAGTTGGAATATATAATGAAACTATCTGCTGTTTAGTGATCACTGTAAAATCTATGTGGAGTGATAGAATGGTAAAGCAAGGATGAGAGCTCAGTTGGTAGCATGCTTGATGCACAAGCACAAGGATCCGACATCAATCCCCAGAACCCATGTAAAAAAAAAAAAAAAAAAGCCAAGCATGTTGGAACATGCCTACAATACCAGTACTGAGGAGGTTAATCTGGGACAGATGCCTGAGGTTCTCTGCCAGCCAGTCTAGCTTAATTGGTAAATCCTGATCAATGAGACCTCATCTCAAACAACAGGGGTATATGATACCTCCTGAGGAATGATATCCAAGATTGTTCTCTGACACATGTCAGAGAACCCATACATGCACCTATGTATACACACACACACACATACATGTGTGCACCTGGGTGTGTGTACACTGAGAAAGACAGAGAGAGAGAAAGGGAGAGAGAGAGAGAGAAGAGAGAGAGAACTGAGAAGGTGTCAAGAGCACAGTATGCACAGAGGAAAGATAGAATAGAATAAATACACAACTTAAACACATTGTAAGCAACATAATAAACAAATCAATCTTGTTTTATTTCCTTCGGTATGACTTATGTACCAGCAAGATAGTACAATAACCGAACTTAGCTGTCAATGCCCATGAAACAATATCTCTCTTCATAACACATAACATCAGGAGTACGTAAAAAAAATATACCTGTGTACTACATTAAAGATAAGAAAATAAATAGGTCAATGAATAGAAAAGAGTTATTTTTTTGACTTGTATAGTTTTTGTTCTCTAGCTCTTGTTACTGTCTAGTTCTGCAGATATCACTACCAACCCCTCATTTACTGCTCTCCAAGGAGTCTAACCGATGGAAATATCTCTGGCAAAAGTAACAGTAAGCCATTAACCAGCTAGGATTCCAAAACTCTACCCAAGACCTCGCAGGTTTCTTTGGTTCCAACGCTGACACAGTGGTCATTGAAATCATGAAAGTGTCAAGTCCAGGCTTGTAGTCATCATTTAAAATCTGCTGCCAGCATAAACTCCCCACACTAAAAAGAGGGGGCTCTTTAGACCACACTCAACAGGTTGTACAGCCTTGAAATTCACCTTTCTAGTGGTATGGTAACAAAAATAGGACAGATCTTTTTCTTTTTTTATTCAGTCTGTCTATGAGCAAACCATGTACAGATGTAGGCTTACCCTTAAAATACTAAAAACAACAGAAAGTGAGAGAATTCATCCCGAACTCACACTATTTAAAACTTAAGAGACATTACAACATTACAGTATTTTGTTATATGTGAAAATATTTGAGGGTTTTCTGTATATAAAATTATGCATTTATGTATTAATATACTATTTCTTAATTTATTCAATCATCCATTCCTTCTATATTTTTAAAAATAAAATAATAATGATTTATCCTATTTTAGCTTCAGCTTTTGGTAGAGATTTTTCGTGCTTTTACTAAGGACATTTGGTTGCATTCTGTGGTCTTGTTTTAGGATAGGAAATGAACCTTCTTTTTGCTTAATGGTATAAATTTTACCAGAAGAAATGCAAATAACTGTTTGCTTCATTATTTATAAAAACTGAAAAAATAATAAAAAGTGGAAAAATAGATCAAATTCATTCAACCAGAGTATATTCATTGGAACATCTCTTTGGCGAATGCAAAATGTTTAAGGATCCATATTCTCCTAAGATCTAATGTTTTCATGTAAAACTTGAATTTATCTTAGAGATAAAATAGAATTTACCTTCATACAAATAAGTCTAAAAGCAATTTTAGAAGCAAGTTGGCAAAATGAATACTTTAGCAATTGGACATTTATTTCTAAAACAATTGGTTATTTAAATGAAGTCTACTTTTTTGGAACACACAATTTATAGCATGCTTTTGTAGAATTAAAGAGCCAGATTATGGTGTCTGTCACATCCTGAGACACATCCAGTTGAATATGGCAAAATTTTTGAAACATAGCTGGTCAGATATTTAACAGGAAGACAGCCATCTACGCAGTGCGAACTGAGAATCGCGGCGGAGGATCCAACCCGGCCATATCTCTCCGGCCCCCACAGTCTTAGCACCATTTCTCCAGTAGCGTTCAGAATTCTAATCACTAGTCATTATTTTTTCGCATCATTAAAAATCTTTACCAGAGAGCAAACATAGTATCTAAGAAGTCATTAATAAGTCATTAACACCTTGCTTTAAATTAAATCACTCAGACTCTGCTAATAGTTTACTTAGGAGCCCAGAGGGAGTGTAGTACCAACCAGGTAATTTTGATGAGGATAGCCATTTTAAAACCACAACCTTGGGTCATTTCAAAAGAAAGGGCCATAAACTACTGTTTGGTTTGTCAAGAGAAGAATTGAGAGGGTCATAAATGCAAAGCCTGGAGAGGAAATAAAAGGAAGAGAAACAAGACTAAAACAAAACCTATGTCATCATTTCTCTCCAAAGCAAGGAATGTAAAACCTGTGTATGACTGACAGCTTTCCAGACACAGTTGCAGTCTGTGATTTATACTGCTAACTCGTAAAATCTGGGCCTTAGTGACAGCTCTGACCTCTACATTACTACCCTGCCTTTTTCTGAAGCAAACTGCGGGGCACAGGAAGCGCTCACCAGCACTTTATGCCAAAGTGCAGCTTAACTTAAGACTTGATGAAATGCCCTCAGTCCCATAATTCATAAAAAATAAAAAATCACAGGTCAGTTACTGATTACTAAAATTACATACAGGTAATTCTGAAGCAAATGATTGATATCAGTGCAGCTGATGGCTTCATTGAAGAGACCAGGCTGGTGACAATCCTATCCTAACAGAGCCACACCCTCTCTCCATGAGCTCTCAGGCTCTTGGAGCCCTTTACACTATTGTAGCCACAAACATGCCTCTGCTGTTCAACAAAAGAAATTAAGAATAACTGCATTTACTGAAAATCACATGAGTGGATGTTTTCTGAAGATAATTAATAATAAAGGAATTAAAGCTGTTAATCAAGTATATTTTTCATGCTCCAGAGCTATGCTTAACATTTTCTAAGCATTTGTTTATTAAAAAAAAAAAAAACAAAAAAAAACAAAAAACAACACTGTAGTTATCATCCTCAAGAATTGAAATTACAGATTTAATTGACCAGAGGGAAGGAAAAATCACTCACTTCAAAATAAGGTAACTATTTTAAAATATTTCTGTAAAATGTTTCATACAATCACCACCGGCCCAAATCCTAGGCACAAATATCCTTCTGTGTATACATAGTTGGCTTTACAAATGCCATGCCGTAAGAGTTAACTCCTTCAGAAACATGGTTATCTTAATTAGGAAAGCCAGCAGACTTCTAACGGGAAGAATGGGCATTTTCTCTGTGGTATGGAAGGCATCAAAGGCCCAGGTCTCTTGCCAACCAGTCTTCCTTCCTTCCTGCCTTTTAAACCCAGGTGATTGCAGACAGCTGAGCCTGCATTTCCCATAAAGCCTCTCTTGCAGAACTCTACTCTGCAGCCTTGTCACATTTGGGCTCTCCTTAGCCCCTCACTTTCTGTGTCCCTCCTTGTGTGTAGTTTTTTTGTATTTTTGCCTCAGGAAACCAAGGGATATTCATGGCACTGAGGCAAATAATGTGGAATTAAAAACTAAATTCTTGAGGCCTTATCCTAGCAACAAGACCATCACCATCTGTTCAGAGGACAAGCCAGCCATTATCTGCTGCATTCTTTATACAACTCCATCACCTGTGAGGGGAACGTTGCCCCCTTCCTGGGCTCTCTCTTTGTCATGAGAGAGAATGGGCTGTTCCCCTAGGATCCTGTAAAAATCAAGGAAAGCAAATATAACTGGAGCCACTTACAGAAAATTTAAAGAGACATGTCAGAGGGCCCTAAATGGCCATTTCAAAGTAATCTGATAATTGTCATCTGTGTGCAATAAAACCTGACAAAAATATATTGTTGATGTCTCTGAGTACTCATTATATTATTTAAATTCGAGAAGGGCAAATGGAGAGCTTGTGTGTGTGTGTGTGTGTGTGTGTGTGTGTGTGTGTGTCTGTGTGTGTGTGTTCTATGGTAAAATAAGCATTAGAGTCTGCCTTTTTTTTTTCACTAAAATTTTATTTAATTGAGATTTCAAAACCACACTAAGAGCCATACTTTTAAAATGTCATTTCAGAGAAGAACAGATCACTGAGTGGTTGAGTGGCAAGCACTCACGTAGCAGGCATGGAGACCTTGGACTCAGTCCACAGCACTGAAAAATAAAGTAGGAATTAATGTGCCTAAAGATCTAGTTTAGCACAAGATGAGAAGTGTTCCTCAAAAATAAATAAATAAATAAATAAATAAATAAATAAATAAATAAATATTTAAATTAGTGAGCACAGAAACTAGGTTAAATTTCATATAGTAAATGTATATTATTAAAAATAAATGAGGTTCATTTCCTGTCCTAAAACAAGACCACAGAAAAGAAACAAGGAGAAAAAAAAAAGCTATTGAAAATCTTCACCAGCAGCTGAAGCTCAAACAAAATAAAACTCCATTACTTCCATCTTATAATACCTCTCTACAGGATTAGACACATTGTCTCACACTGAGGCCAGACTAGGCAACCCTTTGCAAAATATGTGGCCAGGGCCTCAGACCAGCCAGTGTACGCTATTTGATTGTTGGCTCAGTCTCTGGGAGCTCCCAGGGGTTCAGGTTAGTTGACCCTGTTGGGGTTGCCATTCCCTTCAGTTCCTTCAGTCCATCCCCTACCTATTTCATAGGGGTCCTTGGCCTGAGAGCAATGCTTGGCTGTCAACTGTCTCAGTCAGCAGCTGCTAGAGCCTCTCAGATGTCAGCCATGCAAGGATCCTGTTTGGAAGCACAATGTAACCTCAATAATAGTGTCAGGGACTGGTGCCTGCTAATGGGATGGATCCCAAGTTGGGCTGGTCACTGGTCAGCCATTGCTTCACTCTCTGCTCCATTTTTGTCCCTGCATTTCTTTTAGATGTGAGCAATTTGGGGTCAAAGTTTTGAAGGTGGGTAATTCTGGCATATTAAAAGGCATTATTGATGTTAATATTCCAACACAGGAAATTTATGTTGATACAAAGGCTCAAGCTAATACAGCACTAGCTCTCTGTTCTTCTAGGCAGAAAATACATGCTATAATTAATTTCAGTTTTCATTTGAATCAGATCTAGAATCAAAAGACATGCGCCTCTGTGCAGGTTTGTGGGGGATTTTTCTGATTGAGTTAATTGATGTGGGAAGATTCATCCACTGTGGGCAGCACCATTCTCTAGGATGAGATCCTGAACTACAGAACAAGGATAAAGTGAGCCAAGCACAGGAATTCATCATTCCCTTTGCTTCTGAACTGTGGATCCAATGTGACAGCTGCCCCAGGCTCTTGGCATGAGGACTTACTTTCCCATCACGATGACCTGTACCTTTTAAGTGTAAGTTTAAATAAACATTCTCTCCCTCAAGTTCCTTTTGTCAGGGTACTTTATCACAAAAATAAAACAATATATGTGATAGGTGATAATCAAAGTGTCTAACACAGACTCCATTTTCATTTCTAACTATTGTTAAAACACAAATCAGTCATCCAGATGGCTGTTAATTATCTTCTGTATGCTACTTTGTATTCCCAGATTTATGAATTTCCCACATGGATTTTGTTAAAATTTCTCTGGGCAATCACAATTGAGAATTCTTGACAATTAGGTAGGGGCTCTGAGAATCATTCAAATCATCCTATTTCTGAAAATGATTCCAATTGACCAGGCCCATGAAGACATTCTTAGGTCACAAAAACTTCAGTGCTAAACTGGGAAAGTGCCAAACAGGTTAGGCCCTCACCCAGGACCATGTACTTGTTGACAAACTTATAAGCTTTTCAAAGGTATCTTTATGAAGGATTTTTAGAAAAATTGGGACTTTAAAGTGCCTGTATTTGATAATTAAGAGCTCTTATATAGACAATCCTTATGAATTTTTTAAACTATGTGAATACATGTTCATGTGGCAAGTGTGTGTATAAGCATACATGTCTATTGTGGAGACCAGAAGTTAGTGTCAATTGTAGGTACCAGCCCTTTGCCAGATGTATAGCTAAATTCAAACATACTGTTTATTTTCTCCTCTACCAGATTTCAAGTGTCCAAGTTTTTTGTAGAGGTCATTTTTTGTGCTGAGTGAGAAATAAGAATCAAATGTAAACTTTCTCTAAATATTTATATAGATATAGATGATATCGAGATAGAGAGATGAGAGAGGTACACATGATAGATATAGACAGATATCAGTTTAACAAGCAACACTTGTTGAAAGTATCTTTTCTCCAATGTGTATTGTTGACTGTTTTGTCAAAGTTCAGAGTGGAGGCTCTTATGAGGGTCTTCATTCTAGTGTCCATAGATTAAAGAGTCTGTTTTTATGCCAGTATCATACTGTTTTTATTATTTTATCTCTATTGTAAACTTGAAATCTGGAATGTTGATTCCTCCAGAAGTTTACTTGATTGTTTATTTTGTATGGTTAGTTGGTTGGTTGGTTGGTTGGCTGGTTTATTGTTGTGGCTCAGAATTAATTAGGTTACTCTGTATCTTTTGTGTTTCCATATGAAATTTAATATAATTCTTTCAGTTTCGTATTAGAGATTACGGTTGATTTTGGTAAGGTTGTTTGGCCTCTTTTTCAATAACTTAAAGTATTCATTGTACAAGGCTCTCACTTCTGTGGTTAGACTAATTCCAGGATATTTTGAATAGTATTGTTTCTGTGGCTTCTTTCTTGCTGGTGCGAGTGATAATCATATAAAGTAGAAAAGTCAGTTCCTGTATTTTTCATGCATGAGTCACCCATCAAAACTTTTCTTATTTACAAAACATAAAAATAAATAAAACAAAAACCTGAATTTCACTGTAGCCAATATCTCTGGTACTAATAGCTCAGTACTACAGATCAGGCCTCAAACTAACATGATACAAGCATCCAAAGGAAAGCCAGGGAGGGGACTGGAGACTAGGACAGGCACAGGGGTCTATCCGGAGGTCACAACTGAATACAGTCCCTTGTCTGCATCTCACCAACCTCTCTTCTGTTTGAGGGAGCCACTTCTCAAATAAATATGCCAGTAGCAGCACTGGAGTCCTTGTTTAAAAGTCCCACTTGAATAGAAGCCTCAGCTAAGTTTTTTCTGACACTAGTCCATTTTCAATAGATACAAAAATAATATAACTCACTAACCATTGGCTCATAGAATTAACAACATGCTCAGAAAAAAAAAATGGCTGCTGTTTCCAAAGAGGAAGGAGGAAAGAAGAAAAAGAAATGAGAAGAAAAAGGGAAAAGAGTTATTGCACCAGGAAAGAAGTTATCCTCACATGAATAAAGAAAAAACCTAAATATAGAAAACAACTAAGTACAATATGTAGACTATGTTTTCATTTAAGTAAGAGGACACTTTACAAACAAGACAAAACAAAAACAAAAGACCAGACCTCATTAAAATAAATAAGGACGTCAAAACAAACAAGTCAAATACTAGATGATGATTTAAAAAAAAAAAAAAGCTTTCTAACAGGAGCTGAAAATGGTTCAGCAGGTTCCAGCATATCTTGTTCTTGCAGAAGACTGAGGTTTGGTTCCCAGCACCCACACTGAATGGCCTGTAATTCCATTTCCAATGTATCTGTCACCCTCTTCTGGCCCCTACAGACACCTACATGTTTGTGGTACACATGCATCTGCTCAGGCACATGAACATAAAATGAAATAGATATATGGGGTTTTTTAAGAGAGAAAAAAATTGTTGAGGAGGATATGTAGTTGATGCTTCTATTTAGTCAGTTAATTAGTCATAAAATAGAAAACTTTAACAGTTGAGATGCATCCTGAACTATGAATGAATAAAATACTATTATTATATCTGGAATTGTTTTCTAAACATTCCAGCAAAACAAAAATACAAAGAGAATAGATTAAATCAAATTATGAAACTCTTGACATGTATTGAAGAATGTAAAAGGGGACAGCCATTCTTCACTGTTACTATACACTGTTTTTATAACTGAAATATTCTACTGACTCACACACTCTTGACATCTCCCTCTAGGTCTGCTAGCCCAAGAAACAAGAACAAAAATAATCTATTTAAATATTAGCCTAGAGATACAATTAGAAAAGGCAAAGAGGAAACTGAATACTGTCTCACTTGTATTTATATTTAGAAAGTGTTTATCAAACACAAATTTGTTATTTCTGCAAATCCTTAAAGAATAATAAGTCATGTATTATATAGACTGAAGCCAGATGATAATGTGAAAAGAGTCATCTAACATTAACTTTTCTCTTATGTCAAGAACTAGTGTCAAGATCTAACCTGGAAATGTCGCAACAAATGGAGAGTTTCATGCAATAAAGGGCTTTTAAATCTACTCACTTGTTTTTGTATCCGTAATATTTAAAATAGCATTCGTCACATTGTAGAAACTTGGTAAATACAATGTGTAAACTTCTTTAAATATTCAATAAAGTCATAATTGAACATCTGCCTCTTCGCATATCATCATTGTCATTATTAGTCTCAGATAGTATTGTTAATTCTTTTGGGCTTAAACTTTGTTTGCATCCTCTCCTGCCAAAGCCAAGTACATTGCAGATGGAGTTCTTCCCCAATTATAAACATGATCATGTGACAAATCATAGATGCACATACATACTAAGGCCATTCAATTATCTTTCATAGTTCTAAGGCTGTTATTATTATCTAAGTGTGAATATGCAAGTTTGCCATTATAAATTTCTTTCCAGATATTTCAGTATGTACAGTATACTTATTTCATCCATAAGTTTCTTCCCTAACAGATTTTAAGGCACATTATTCAAGCAAGGGCTGATTTTGTTTTGGTCCCATCTCAATTTCCAAGGTTCTGCATAGCAACAAAAATATAACACGAGACCAATAACTTTGTCAAATGTGCCATCCAGCAGATTAATTTAGTTTACTTTAGATGATATTAGCATGTCAATTTCAATAGTCAAACTAAACAGATAAAATAGCATAGAAAGAAAGATTAGAGAGAAATGCACTCAGTCCCTTAAAGACACTTCCCTGAGGGGGGCTGGTATGGAAAATAGTATCTGATTTTCATTATGTTGTCTCTTTGTTTCTATGATAAAATTTCAATTTCACTATTAGGAACAACTGAAGATTAACATTAACTAATAAAAATAGAGCCACAGGTACAATTCAATAAAACAAAAATTATTTGCTTTGCATAAATTTCTTATTGCAGACATTTTTATTATTTGTGAGCTATGATTAGCTACAGGCTCCTGATACTATAAAAACTTAGACTGTGAGGGAGAAATTGTTGATGAACCATTTCTGTCTACTAAAAAATTGTACACATGTAAGATAGTAATTTACTAAAAGAAAGCTATAGCTTTAGCTCCTTGCCGAAGTGTGGCTCTCCTTAGACACATGGACTTAAAGAATTTACCATCTTATTTCCAATCAAAGAACTGAGAATAAATGTCCATGGAGTTTTTAGCCACAAGTGGGATGTCTCTATCACACTCCTACCCAAGACCCAGATGCCATTATGGAAAGGAGAGTGGAAAGATTAAGAACCAGGTGTCAGGGAAGACCAAATATCTTCCAGATATGACAGGAAAATATACTCACAACCTCACTGCAGCCATGGCTGTTTGCATGAAGCCTATGCATGATCAAGTCAGCCAACATTCTAGCATGGACAGAAGAAGGGTTCCTGAAGCTCCACCCCCTAACAAAGGAGCTATTGGTACTTGGTAATTTCTGGGAAAGAAAGTCAGTTTTCTTTAAGAGTGTCAGCAGGACAAAACGACAACCAACAGATTGAGAAAATATCTTTGCCAATCCTATATCCAATAGAGGGGTGATACCCAATATATACAAAGAACTCAAAAAGTTAGATTCCAGAGAACCAAATAACTCTATTAAAAATGGGGTACAGAGCTAAACAAAGAACTCTCAACTGAGGATTACTGAAGGGCTGAGAAGCATCTAAAGAAATGTTCAACATCCTTAGTCATCAGGGAAATGCAAATCAAAACAACCCTGAGATTCCTCCTTACACCAGTCAAAATGGCTAAGATTAAGAACTCAGGTGACAGCAGATGCTGGAGAGGTTGTGGAGAAAGAGTAACATTCCTTCATTGCTGGTGGAATTACAAGCAGGTACAACCACTCTGGAAATCAGTTTGGCAGTTCCTCAGGAAATTGGACATAATACTTCCAGAGGACCCAACATGTAATAAGGACACATGCTCCACTATGTTCATAGCAGCCTTATTTATAATAGACAGAAGCTGGAAACACCCCAGATTTCCCTCAGCAGAGGAATAGATACAGAAAATGTGATACATTTACACAATGGAGTACTGCTCAGCTATTTAAAACAATGAATTTATGAAATTCTTACACAAATGAATGGATCTGGAGAATATCATCCTAAGTGAGGTAACTCAATCACAAAAGAACACACATGGTATACACTCATTGATAAGTGGATATTAGCTCAGAAGTTCAGAATACTCAAGATACAATCCACAAACCACAAGAAACTCAAGAAGAAGGAAGACCAAAGTGTGGATACTTCGAAACTTCTTAGAAGGGGGAACAAAATACCCATGGAAGGAGTTTCAGACACAAAGTGTGGAGCAGAGACTAAAAGAAGGGCAATCCAGAGACTGCCCAACCTGGGAATCCGTCCCATATACAATCACCAAAACCAGACACTATTGTGGATGCCAGCAAGTGTTGGCTGACAAGAGCCTGATATAGCTGTCTCCTGAGAAGTTCTGCCAGTGCCCGACTAATATAGAAGTAGGGGCTCACAGCCATCCATTGGACTGAGCACAGGGTCCCAAATGAAGGAGCTAGAGAAAGGACCCAAGGAGGTGAAGGGGTTTACAGCCCCATAGGAAGAACAACAATATGAACTAACTAGTACCCTCAGAGCTCCCAGGGACTAAACGACCAACAAAGAGTACACATGGTGGGACTAATGGCTCCAGTAGCATATGTATAGCAGAGAATGGTCTAGTTGATCATCAGTGGGAGGAGAGGTTCTTGGTCCTGTGAAGTCTCTATGCCCCAGTGTAGGGGAATGCCAGGTCCAGGAAGGGGAAGAGGGTGGGTTGGTGAGCAGGGGGAAGGGGGAGGGAATAGGGTTCTTTTTCAGAGAGGAAACCAGGAAAGGAGATATCATTTGAAATGTAAATAAAGAAAATATCTAATAAAAAAAGAGTGTGGACCCTGGTAGGACTAATCTGAAGAATAATTAGGCAACATAATTTGAACTATGTAGACTACTAAAAACAAAACAAAACACAAACACACACACACACACATACACACAAAGAAGGATATAAAGTTGGGTAGGGTGAGGGTGGAGTGGAACTGGTGAGGTTAGGGGAAGGATAGGGAAGGAATACATGAAAATACATTGTATGAAAACACAAAAAATTATTTAATGCAGTATATTAAAAATAATGAATAAGGGCTGGAGAAATGACTCTGTAGTTAAGAGCATGGATTGTTCTTCTAGAGAGGGCCTAGGTTTGATTTCTAACAAAAGCACAGTGGCTTACAACAGTCTGTAACTCCAGTCCAGGGGATCCAAGACTTTCTTCTGGTCTCTATGGGTGCCAGGCACAGTCATAGTAGACAGAATACAGATAGAATACTCATACACATAAAACATTATACTTCACAAGAAGGGGCTTGACTTGGCTGCCTTAGGCCACTCAGTCATCCTGTATCTTCTTACCCAATTTGATATGGAAAAGATGGCAGGGTGGATATATTAGGAAATAAATATTCAAACAAGGGCAGGATTAGATGAAAGAAAGATAAGGAGTAGTAGTTTAACCAAAGCTAAATATGTGTCTTTTAAGAAAGCCCTCTGGAAATCCACTAATAAATAAGCTAATTTCAAAATGTAATTTTACAGGCAAAAAGGTTTGAACAGAGGGAACCTTGCTTGGGTGAGCAATGATGTCTCCAGAAAACATGAGCTATTAAATAAAAAATCACAGTGCCCAACACAGGATCTGTCCATATTAGATATGGTCAGGGAGACCACTGTGGCTTCCAAAAGTACTTAGGTTATTGCCATTGTTTTTATTAGCCCACCATAACTACGAGGTAAGAGTTAATTGCTGAATACACCACACATTTTGATTGCAAGACTGAGAAACCAGGCTCAAACCAAGCAAGACATTTGCTGGTTAGCGTTCATATTGTTAAAAGCTCCTGTGCAGATTGATAGGGAAGAAGGATGTTCATGATCCTATCCAGCATTGAAACCTACATGCTACAGTAACATGGCAGGCAAGATATTCCCAAGGCGACACAGAGACATGACTCTTAGGTATAAACAGTGCTTTCTAGTAGGAATGCAGAGTTGCTCCATTGGAGGTTATCCAGGTCTGGTGCTTGAAACCTGGTCAAAAGTCCATGGATAGAGAAATCATAAGCCATAGGGTAGGACCTAGTGATAGTTTGCTAAATGCCTATGCTGTCAAAATACTTCTAAAACATTTATGTTCATACTCATAGTCATAGATATTGTCTGCTCTCAACCTTGGCCAGAGAAGCTTTTCTTTTGTACTGTGCAGAAGTCTATTCAGAAATGTTTCATTTTGCACTGGGCAGCAGTCAATATAGATGTTCTTAATGGCTCAAACTTTAGAAAATGGTGGCTTGAGTACTTATCCCTGTGTCAGAATAACCAGCATCCTGAAAATCCCTGCCAAGACTGAGGAACATCTGGTAACAGAAGGCAGGAGATGTAAGAGGCAGAGGGTGGGAAGAATCAGAGACCTATGTCAGCACTGGGTACCTGGATAGAACCCTCAAGAGATCAAGCCAGCCAAAATTCTAGCACAAATAGAGGAAGAGTTTACAGGGCCTCACATCAGAACCAGGCTGTTAGAAATTCATAGATGCTAAGGAGGAAGGTCATTTTTCTCTGTGGTTGTGGTCACTGGGAGGTTGCCCACGCTCTAGTGGGTGAACCCAGACATGCACATAAAAGGACAAGAATAACTGTGCTTATCAGATTATTTTTTAAAACCAGATAAGGAGAGGCTATGAAGTTGACAGATATCAGGGAGATCTGTGAGGAGATAGAGGGGAAAGATCTACCCTCAGGTAGATATCCTATTTTATTATATACAAATGCAATTCTCAATAAATACTTTTAGTTTTAAAAAACACAAAATGAATAAAAGTGACATCTCAAGAAAAATAACTTAAATACAAGAGAAAGTAGTAAGGAAGGAATTGAAGATGATCAAGTACATCACAAAGAAATGAAAGAATTGAAGAGATCGTACACATGAGATGCAAGTTGACAGCAAAGTAGGAGGGGGTCATTGGTTGTCGATAAGGATTTTAAACATAGGTGAACTACCATTCCCAAGTAAAAGATAGAAACTGACATAAAACCATATTGTATACTCAAATTATGATATACTACCATCAGTCAATTAGTGGAAACAATAAATAATCTATTTCATTACAAGATCTAAAAAGGATTTTTGGCAAACCTATCATTCAGTGGGACACTTTGACATTGACTTTGGAGAGTGTCTCTCTAGTTATGAATTCTGAACTCCATTCTGATACCTTACCAATTTAAATTAAAATGTTGTTCCTATGAAATATTATCAAGTAACAGCAAGTTGTAATATTACAAAAAGATCTGAAAATTCTTCACTTCCCATGAGGAAGCCTGCTCAAAGCACATAAGATGGCCAATAGGAATGATCTTCAGGAAATTTCCTGTTTAGTATCTCTAAATCAGAAAGCTTAACTGGTTTTTATAATTAGCTAATAACAGAGATTTGTTGTCTCTCACATCTTAAACTTGGGAGTATAAGAGCACAGACAAAATCGGCAATGAAAACCTGCTTTACATGAACACCCTGTGCAGCCAGACACATGGACTCAGAGCTGTGCAGAACACTGCCTGTGTCTCCTGCAAGTGGAGGAGATGCTTGTAGACCCAGCACTGGGGAGAATGTGGCTTCTAGGATGGCAGTGATGAGCACATTAGTATTCCTGGGGCCTCAGGCTCTCCATAGGTACCACTGTTGTGGAACATATTTCATCTGAAAAGAAATAGCCCCCTGAAGGGCACACATGGGAAATCTAAATACTACCCTTTCTTTTTGAAATTTTAATTTTGGAACTTAATATAGAGTCTACTGTTACCAGAACAAACGCATCCACCCAAAATCATCTTAAAGTAGCTGGAGAATCCCCAAAGCATAATGAGTTCTTACAGAGTTTCCTTAGTTATGGAGAGGAAATCATTAGTAACCTAAGACAGAAATAAAGAAATCATCTAATTAATGTATTCAGAGATGAATCTTAATGTCCAATTATTCTCTTGATTTGACACAACCTAGTAACAACATAACATAGTCAGCAACATTGTACTACTGTTAGAAATAGCAGGAAGTAGCCCAGTGGGGGAGGGAGAGACATTTTCTTATCCTCTTTTTTTTTTCTTTTTCATAACAGACAATATGAAAATTTCCTACTTAAATATAACTAATTTATAAGGAAACCAACAGAATTAACCTGAAAATTATATTCTACTAAAAAATCTGGATTTTATTACAATTAAAGCTTACAGATATTATTTAAACAAAGGTCCAGTGTCCCAACTCACTAAATATTAACAAATTGTTGCCCTGACTTTCAGTGGAGCCTCTCAATTCAGCTTATTGATTAATTTTGCCATGTATGCTTTCCATATTTTGTAATTGGTCCAATATTAAGCAGTGCTTCTGACAAGAGCATGAGAGACAGGGAAGGGAGGAGAAAGTGGAAAGCTAAAGAACCAATGTTGTATTGTGAGCTTATCCTCTGGACTTGAAAGATGAAAGCCAAAGGAGACCTTTTCAATGTCAGTATTTTCACTAAATAGTATGTAGCAATTGTGCTTTTAGAAGATACCACAGCGAAAGCTTGAACCTGTTTCTAGTCCCCATCTCCTGGTATTCTTCAAAAAATAAAAAAAAAGAATTTAAATCCTTCTTTCTAGTTGTTTAAATTCTTCCAAAATTGAAAGTCCATAGCTCTTGAACATTAATAATTTACCATAGCCATAATTAATACATGTATATATTTATGATTATTTAGCTTCATCTCATTCTTTCTTGTTAAAGCATTATACAATCAAATATATATTTGAAGAACATAAATTAACTATGTGAGTACAAGAATGATTATTTTTTTTCCAAAAACAAATTTCCTTCATGGTTGTTTCTCTATTCAGCAAATGTCTCCAGTTTTGAAGATATGTTTTACTTGCTTTGTTAAGTAATTCCACCTTACTTTATATGCTTTGTTAAACACTGACAAATACTTCTTTACCATTGCTTCACTACTTGTCAGTCAGCCCAGAGTAGCAGCTCTACTCTAACTAACCAAACTATAGGTATGGTTGAAAAGGGAACATCCAATGATATGGACATATATATATGCAGTATATCATCTGACAATAGAAACAAAAATCCATAGTAGGCACAATATTAGACACTGAGAATTAGAATCTCACTCCAAGGGAAGTCCTCACTAGAAGATACAGTTTGTGGAGATGGCACACACCTGTCATTAATAATACTGGACCAAAAACTAAATGCAGAGAATCAAAGAGATTACAGTCAAGGATTCCTGTTTTTCTTTTGAAGAAATACCATTTGAGCTCTACCTGAGATTTATCTAAGTTTTCAGTAAGACAAATATGATATATATCTGCTTACATATGTGTGTTAGCTGTTCAGTCTTTGAGAAGCAGGCTACAATGCATACAACCCTAGAGGTTAGGTATAGAGTATGGGATAAGCAAATGGAAGAATCTGCATATGAAGGAGACATAGAATAGATAGTTATAGGACAGGGGCTGGGGTTGGCAAGAATGGGAAGATCACATTGAAGGATCAAAGAGGAGACTATGGAGAGCAACATCTAAAACCAAGGGCCATTTGAGGGGATGTATGGAAAACTACCACAATAAAAGTTTTTTTAATATATACATATATGAAAGAAAGCTAAATAGAATAATCAAGAGAGGATACAAATCCCCAACTATATACCTCTGGCCAGCAAATGAAACCTCCATTGCTGGGAATGGTTTATAACTAATCAAGTTATTGTCCAAAAGGGCCACAAAGGAACCCACAAGCAACCCAGGCTGCTGCCAAAACTGTTGGTTTCTCTCCACTATCTAATAGCATAGCCCTACTGCTTAAAATAAGGCCTCCATAACTCACTAAACAGGAAGCATTTGAGCTACCTACCTGGAGCCCTCACCCAAGCTGACTAGTGTTACTGGAAGGAACTCTGCACAATACCCAAAGAAAAGGATAACTGTCAGTGTAGTCACTAATATTCAGTCCTCAATGACATGTCAACAGCAAACTTCTCCCCTCAGAGTTTATGGAAGATGAGGTGGAAACCTTATAAGAGCCAATGAGGATAGAAGATGCCAAGGAACAAAGGCCATCTAGACACAACAGGACTGAAACACATGGACTAATAACACATGCACAGAGCGTGAACAGACCTAAACCAGATGGCTCCTAGCACTCAAATGGGAAGTAGGCACAAGCTCCATCCTTTCCTAGAGGCTATTTCCAAGTGATAACCTCTCCCAAAGGAAAAATTGGTTTTCTCCAATGGGCCCTAAATGGGTACACAAACCACACTTAAGGAAGGCCCATGCCTGGCAGTAGAAACCCAATATACAACTAACTCAGTGCTGTATTTGGAGGAGGTGTCTTATAGTGCTTTGTCTGGCCATTTTTTATTACATGTCTTTTTCTTATGTATAATGTTTCTGATTTTTTAATTGGGTTTTCTATGTGTGCAAATGAATGCATCTCTGTGTCTATATTATTTCATGTCCTTTTTGTTTGGCTCTATTTTTATGTTTGTTTGTTTTGTCCTATTATGGTTTGCTTGAGTTTATTTTATTATCAGTTTTATTTCTAGATATCAACAGTTTCCTCATGAAATTGGGAGTGTGTTGATTTGGATGGGTGGGGAATTGGGAAGCTCTGGGTGTAATTGGGGGGGAATATTAATCAGAATATGGTGTTTAAAAGATATTTTTAAAAATTAACATAGAAGGAAGGAAGAAAGAAAGAAAGAAAGAAAGAAAGAAAGAAAGAAAGAAAGAAAGAAAGAAAGAAAGAAAGAAAGGGAAGGAGGGAGGGAGGGAGGGAGGAAGGAAAGAAGGAAGGAAGGGAGGGAGGAAGGAAGGAAGATGCAGAATAATATATCCAAAGGCAGGGAAACCTGGAGCACTCTGTAAAGGAGAGTAAAAGTAAGCATCCTAGAGAATATCAGCACTGGGAGCAAGAGACAATTGTGTTGCACTAGCAAGAAGGAAATTTTTGTAGTGTCATCTTTGTTGAAACAAAACCCTGTAACTAAAAGCAACATAGGGAGGAAAGAATTATAATTCATCCTTGAAAAAAAATCAAAAGGAGGACAACTGAAGTTAAATTTATGAAGGAATACCATTTGATGGCTCTGTCACAGGCACATGCGTAGAAAGCTTTCTTATACAGTCCGGAACCACCTGCATAGGTATGATGCTTTGAACAAAGGACTGTGTCCTCCTGTGATTAGTAATTACAATTCCCCAAAGACACATCCAAAGGTAAATGTGATCTCTTCAGTTCTTCAAACAAAGCTTTCCCTAAGATGACTCTAACTGTGCCGAATTTGTCACTCATATCTTGGAAAGTCAACTTAGTCATTTGTAGCAAAATATACAGTTCATGATTTATTTTTAAGACTAAAGACATAAGGAGGAAGAGGAGGAGAGGGACGAGGAGAAGAAGGAGTAGAAAAAGGAGAAGAAGGAGGAGAAGAAGGAAAAGAAGGAGAAGAAGGAAAAGCAACTTCAAAAGAGTCAGGGAAGGCTTCATTTATGCCCTCATCTAGTCAGCAAACATTGACTGGGATCCTAGAATGGCTAATCACTATACCATAAATCCAAAGAGAAAAACTGCCCACCATAGACATATGCTAACCCTTAGGACAAAGAGATGGCAGTAGTACCCTGTTCTCTTAAACAGATAATGCAATGGAAGGCTCAAATCATGCCAGCAGAAAATAATTTCTGGCAGTGAGCACAATCTGGGTTAGACATATGACCCTGCCAAGATAGTAGTGAGGGCCTTCCAGACCAGTGACATGAAAGCATCTCTCTCTCTCTCTCTCTCTCTCTCTCTCTCTCTCTCTCTCTCTCTCTCTCTCTCTCTCTCTCTCTCTCTCTCTTTCTCTCTCTCTCCCTCTGCACATCCAATGGCACATTTTTCTGTGACTTTTGCCATGAAGGTAATGCAAATTTCTAAGAAGATGCATTCAAGCTTTTCCCACTTCAAGGGCTTCTATGAAGTTCTAGAAATTTGATTAGCCTCTGTATGAAACAGGATGGCCCAACTGAGAAGTGCTGGTGCTACACATCTAAACACATCTTCCAATTAGAGGAGACAAGGAGATTTTTGAGCGGTGAGGCAGTCTCCTGTCCTTCTAACAATTCTGAAAGAAAGTCAGAATGCTTAAAGCTTCCAAGGAGTAAAATCCTACTCTCTATTATATGAGCTTCCACAGAACATGCCAGTGAAATGCATCTCAAATGTATTCTGGGCTACCAATACCTTGTTTGAGGCTTTGCTTTTAATAGAATCCAGATAAAGGTAAACATTCATCCAGGGTCACTTGTAGAAAATTGTGTGCTTGACAATGACAACAAGGGTAATCTATATGCAAAGACAATTATTCTAGAAACTAGAAATAATTTTATCCAAAAATCTTATGCATTGTTGGCCTGTGGTCTCTCTGCTGCTGATGCCTGAGTCTCTCTGCCACCAATACTTGGGGCTGTGTGACACATTAGTTAAAAGGAGGCAATGCATAATTGTGAGATATTTTATACGAAAAAAAAATAGTCCTGTCGTGACCATGGAGAGATAGAGAGAAAGGAGAAGAAGGAGAGGAGAAGAGAAGGAGAGAGAGAGAAGGAGAGAAAGAAAGCAAGAGAGGAAGAGAGGGAAAGAGAGAGGACAAAGAGCAGGAGAGAGAGGAGGGGGGCAAACCACCCCTTGGCTGTGGTCAGATGACTGGGGGTAGGGTCCAGCTAGAATACTGGGAGCTTGGGGCATTGTCTACCACATCTCCAGCAAGGGGCTGTAAGAGGTTGTGACTAATACGAGAGCCAGGGTCCCAGGAGTCATGGCTAAACTCCTTCCATCCCTTGCAGGCAGAAATTATCTCCCACTGGGGCTCCAAGTTTCCAGACCTATACACAATTGGGCCCAGTTGCCTGAGCAGACCACTGCCTTATAACATATGATCATAAATATGGGGGTAAAGAAAGAGATGGGGTTGGAGAGAGAGAATTGCTTAATAAACATAGACTTTGAAGGATAGAATGATTGAAAATTCACATTGGGGCTGCTGAGATGGCTCAGCAGGTAAGAGCACTGACTGCTCTTCCCAAGGTCCTGAGTTCAGATCCCAGCAAGCACATGGTGGCTCACAACCACCCGTAATGAGATCTGACACCCTCTTCTGGTGCGTCTGAAGACAGCTACAGTGAATTACCAGAGCGAGCAGGGCCTGAGTGAGCGGGGCGGCAGAGGTCCTGAGTTCAATTCCCAGCAGCCACTCATGATAGCTCACGGCCATCTGTACAGCTACAGTGTACTCATACACATAAAATCAATAAATCTTTAAAAAAAGAAAAGTAAAGAAAAGAAAATTCACATTGGAAACCCAAAGAGAGCACTCTTTTTTTACTTCTTACCTTCAACTTCATTTTGTCATAAAAGAAATATCTGGAAAGGTGAAGTATTTTTATTTGTATTTTAAGTTCTGTCTCCATAGCTGTGCTGCACATTTTCAAAACATTTTTGTCTAGCATGTGTGTACTCAGATTTTAAATAAATGAGTGATTCTTTCTTCAAGTAGCTGATGACATACAATCCTGTTTGAAGGCTAATAATTTAATATTCATGAAACAATGTCTGACTAAAGAGATGGAGCAAGACATAAAATTTTCAAAATATTTAATGAGGATTTTTTTAACTGTCTGGGAAATTGTTCTGAGGGTCTTGTTTTGTTTTACTTTTTAAAAAGTCTCACATATCACAGGCTGGCCTTGAACTCGTTATGTAGCAGAGGATGAGCTTTGAATTTCTGATCCTCCTTCTTCTAACTCTATACTGCTGGGATTATACACATGTACCTCTGTGCTCACTTTTATTCATTGCTGATTATAAAACTAAACATTCCCTGGATGTTTAGCAAGGGCTCTGTAGAGCTACATTCTCCATCCTATTTTGTTACCTTTTAATAAGTTGTATGTATTTGGACCTTGAGCTACATTTCTAGTCTAGGACATAGCCTAAAGAATAAACATTTACAGAACTTGTAAAAGTCTACACAATGACAACACTTTTGGAGGAGAACATCCTTTTATTTCTGTAATCTTTGTAGATATAAAGAAAGCTTTTAGTTAGACATGACTATGCCTTCTTCTTCCTACTGGTCAATTTTTGAATTTTGAGAACCCTGTAGTCATGTAGGAAGTATCTTAGAATCAGATGGCTTTATTATAATAGGGTGACCAAATATGAGCCCAGAAAACCTATGAGTTTTTTTCCATGTTTCTATAATGTAGAGACATATTTATTAGGGACCTTATCTTGAGAACCTCAACATCAATGATACCATGAAAAATTTAAGTCTGATTGTGTCTGATTCATTTTATATGCTTAGTATCTACAACAAAGTACAATCTCAACAAATATTTCTAAGACTGCATGAGACCCACTTGTTACAAAAATGGTGTACCTTAAAAAACTAATTAATACAGATTATTAAACACCCAACTCAATTCTTCTTGTTATCCCAACTTATATAGAAATTAATAAATCAAGAAAATATTAAATAATTGCCATCCCATTTGCTCAAAATGGAAAAGCTGAACTCTGTTGTCATGGATACAGCATTCTATTTTCAGTACTAGTCTGTCCTACTTGTTAATGACTGTTACAGTAACCAATAGGAAAATAACACTTCACTCATCACATTTCATGAAATGTAACACCTCATATTAAGCTTAATGGGACAATAAGAACAAAGCTCTGCTTGCCAATTGTTTACAGAATTCCATGGTTTCCCTAGCACTGGTGACATACATGGCATCAATCTTCATGACTAGCTCCCCCCAAAAAAGTCAAGAAAAGGACATTTTTCTGTGTGACTTAATAATAAGGGCTGCATGGCCTTTATTGATATTCAACCAATCGTTGAGTTTAAAGATTCTACTGTCTTTGACTTGGGGTTTCTGTTTCTCTAATAGATGATAACTGTGCAAGAAATTCCCTTGTTTCCCAACATTGTAAGTTCAATGGAAAGGAGAATAGAATGGTGAGCCCTGGCACTGGAGCTTTGAGACACCAGCATGGACAGAGTTCAGTGGCGAGCCCAGAAATTATTTAGCTTGAGCAAGATCCTCTGCAGTTTGCTACTGATGGCAGTCACAATGAGAGACAACCCCCACCATCACTGGAATCTAGAATCGTGGTACCTGATTTCCAAAGAAAGTTGAGCTGTGAGGGCAGTGAGTATAATCAAGTATAAAGGGAGGAGAAATTACAAACAGCTTAGGCTCCAGAAGAACAGTGTAGGGTAATTAAGCACATTTTATGATGCACATATCTGAGCAAAGGATGAAGGAGGCAGTGGAAAATATAGTATTATTTCAAAGTCAAGGGGAAATAAGTGGGGAAGGAGAAAAGGACAGATAAGTCAGGGGACTGAAGAAAAATCTCAGATAGGATAGAAAAGACTGGAAACAGATGTTTATATTAAACTGCCAATGGAGTGATGAAACCCCACAGATTGTGGTACCAATTTAACTAGGAAAAGCTATGGCGAGCAGACAGCTCTGAGCCGGAGCCCTATTTTCTACCAGTCAACTAGAGGAGGTGGCTGCTCCTGCTACTGCTAATGATGAGTACCATATGCTAGCAAGAGACATAGCCAGTGTTCTCTGCTGTGGTGGGTTAGGAAGATATGTGTAATTTTCTTTATCTGTTACAAAATTAGTGCAACTTTGAAATAACTACATGCAGAAAGCGTACAAAGGGGACCATATTGCTTCTCATTCAAAAAGTCAAGTGTGAGTCATTAAACAATTTTTTTTTCATTTCAATTCAATAACTCAGTTAACGTAGCTTTACTGTGATTCTAGCCATGGTATTGCTCTAAGCTCTGGTTGGTTTTATTCTTGTGGTAGAGGGAATGGCAACTAAAGGAAAAAAATACACTTGTAGTAAATAGTCAGTGTGCTCTTTCAAAAGCAAAAATCGCTTGCTACTTGCAGTCCCCTAAAAGAGCACAGCAGCTCTGTATGAACATGTTAGTTTACTGTCTCAGCAATGACAGGGTCCAGTCCTTGGTTTATAGCCATTCATTTAGTTCAGTACCTTAAAAGGTAATTACTGCATTAAAAAAAAAAAATACTTCTGTTTTAAAAAAATAGATCTAGACCTAGGCTTGGCAATTTAGGTCCTTTTTATTTGTTTGTTGTTTTTATTAAAAGACTTTTGAGCTCAAAACAAATAGCCAAGCTAGATAAAAATGAAAAGCAACTGAGAGGAACTGTGTATAACCTGGTTCGTTCTTCCCTTTCTTTCTTTCCTCTCTCTCTCTCTCTCT
>NW_022196897.1:32808822-32820342 GCF_008632895.1 Mastomys coucha | reverse complement strand
TCTCTCTCTCTCTCTCTCTCTCTCTCTCTCTCTCTCTTTCTTTCTTCCTGAAACTAGCCGTAACTGTCTTAATTCTGAGGCACACACCTAGTTAAACTGACCAATTCAGCAGGAAAAAGACAAAGAAGAAGGGAATAAGCCCAGTAACTGAAGTGACAGTTTATCTCAGTCTTTTATGCTCCGTCTCTACATCAACGTCATGCAGATATGGCTGAAATGTACTTTTGTTTGTTTCTCCCCTGCCCCCAATCTCATTAAAATATGGAGAGCACAAAGGGAGAGCCACAGAATACAAATATTTTGGTAGTCCTCATTAAAAAGAGTTTAAGTACTTTGGATTTTATTTTATTGCATAGTAATAAAATTCCGCCAGCAGAGATATGTCCAATCTGGAACTCCAAGGCAGAACCTAAGCAGAGTTAACTCTTGAGCAAAGGGATTTGACCCAGACGTAGCCAAAGGAAGTCTATTGCCCTACTATTTTCTTTTTAATGACCTCTGCCTTACTCTGAAGGTATTTTAGAAAGAAGGGGGAAAGAGTTTTGTCAGAATGCTAAATGGTTAACAAACATTATCAGATAAACTTTAATAGGACATGCTTATCAATCAACTTTTATTGTAAAAGATGAAAGACAAAGGCAAACACAACATCCGCCCTGTAACTGGGAGAAGACGGGCAAACAGGGTATAGACATCTATGGGAGACAGATTATGCTGCTGGCAAGCACCTGCCATCCCATTTTGTCTTGAGGCCTTAACTAAGGATCAATGTTTTGTAGTTTTTTTGGGTTCTCTGATACCAAGAGTGAACATCGATTACATATGGCAGCATTCCAAACTTGTCCGTTGGGCAAAATTTAACCCACCTGTGCCCCTGCTTTTAAGTGTGACATTTCCCTGCATGGCAGGCCTGATGCTGAAGCTTTACAACTACCCTGTACATGAGCAACCCCTAACTCCCAGTGAGCTTGCTCACCTTCAACCCCTTGGGAGTCCTGAGTTCCCACTGAAATTCATACCAAAGCTCTGCATTCACAGCCGAGAACAGCAGCTCTCTCTGGCAATTGTTACAAATGATCCTTGAGCTCTCAGGAGACCAACTTGCTGAGGAAGGCTAATGGTCACCGGGCTTTGAATGCACCCCCCTCCCCACTATCCTGCTTAGGTTCCAAGAATTCACAATGAACAAGAGTGTAGAGAGAAATTAGAATTGTAGACATGCCAAAGGTGTCCCTTGGAGCAGTGTGTATATTGTGTTGTCATGTAAAAGAGCCCTTGAAAGATAAAGGAGCTGAGTCCAATTATATTACTAGTTCCATGTTCATCTGAAGCGTCAGACTCCCAAAGATATCACAGTGCCTGCAATAATGAATTCACCTCTTACTTCCAAAAAGACATTGGGAAACTAATTCCCAGTGCTAAGACGAATTTGGCAGCAGAACAGACACATTACAATTTTCCAGGTTACCTGGCAATCATTGTGAAATGTTATCTTGTGCAAAATGGTACTCTTGTATCTTCCCCCACAGACACACACACAGTCTGATTTCTGGTCTTTATTTTTTACTAAGTTAAAGAAGGCATAGCTATTTTGATGCTGTCATAAAAGCATATCAGTTATCTGTCAGAAACATTTATACAAATGTCTAAATATAATTTCACTAATTAATTTTAATTGTGAGTAAGTAAAATCCAATTAAAATTAAACCTTAGAAATATAAATATTAGAGATAAATTTGTTGTTATTGTATGATTACTATTGTAGCTTATAATGAAAAATAACAAAACAATTTAGTCACAATCAGGACTACAATGAATTACTGTACTTTAAAACACAAATTCCTAGATTTAGATATCAAAACCTAGGAGTGACCATTTAAACCACATTAAAATGTAAGTCTTTGTCAGAGTACTTACTGAGCATGTGCAAGCACCTGTGTCAAAACTGTAACTCTAGCAGCACAGAAAGCTAATCATCTAACTCTGTGAGTTGGAAGTATTGACAACTGAGAAGATGCATAAAATGTCCAGAATTGAAAATGCTGGGTGTGATCAAGAGGAGCACCTGCCACCTACCTCTGTTCTCTTTATTACTGTTAAGAACTAGAATGCCCAGATTCACAATGGCCCCTTCTTTATCCTGGGCTCTCTTTAGGCTATACCACTCTACAATCCCAAGAAGAGATATTTCAATGAAGATTTCAGCAGGAGAGAGGAGAGACTGGGGAGGAAGAGAGAAAGGGAGAAAAGAGGGAGAGTAAGAGAGAGAGGGAAAGGTAGAAAGGGGGACCGAAAGGGAGAGGGAGGGAGTCTAGGGAGGGAGAGAGATGAGCCAGCCACAGCTGCCTACTCTTTCTTTTGGCAAAACCTAGCAATGGCCATTATCCTTCTGTTTATGGCAACACAAACTATTTTATTTGAAAAGTCAGTCATTTCTATGATAGCAGTGGACATGTTTTCATCAACAGAGCAGCTCGGGAGGAAAAATTATATTATTAGCTAATTTTCATTTTATGAATTAGAAATTTTTTTTCTCTGCACAGACAGAAATTTCAAACCCCTCCAGAAATGGAAGTGTGCCCATGGATTGATGACTAAGATTGAGTTTCCAGTGTGCTAAGAACCTGCTCCAGTGAAAACATATTTTTAATTTGCTTTGAGGGTTATTTATTTTTTATTATTATGCTAAGGGTTTATAATTTAATGTCAAACATAATTTCGCACGAATTCTGTGAGTGTACTCTGATGCGGTAGATAAGCCTGTGTGCCTGGCTGGCATGATCTCAGACGACGTTTTTGAGAAAATGGATCACCATTTGGCAGCTTGCCCATCCATAAACTGCTCGATAGAATAGTGAAAGGAAAAAGTTGCAAGGAATTTTCATGTTTTGCAGAAGGAAAGAAAGGAAAAGAGAAAATCCCTTGTAATACTAGGAAAAGAAAAGATAATTATACTCATGGCTTTCTACTAGACGCAAGATAAACTATCAAACCTAATTAAGAAATTAAAAGATTTCCAATTAGAAATTATAAAGTCATATTTATTATAAGTCATCAGCTAACTAAATGGAAAAGTGTTTTAAATAGGAATATTTGTATAAAATATATACTAGTCACCAGTGTGTCTCCAAGCTTTAGGACTGATTTGGTAAACATTGAGAAGTATCTACAGTGGGCTAAACATTATATTGTGAATGAGAGATAAAAATGAAAGCCAACTGTAGCTACTTTCTAGGAGCTCTGCCTGATGGAAGAGGCAGTCACAGACCACCCTGCCAGTCCCGTGCAGTAAATGTCTTAGTGCAGTGACACATGGGGTACTTTGGAAGACACAGACGCTGCATTTAGCCAGAACTTGTGCAAGAGGTGAAAGGTCAAGTATGTCTCCAAGTCTTATTGGGCAAGTCATGTCTGGGCAACAGACATAGTGCTCCAAATAGAAAGTCAGAGAACCAAAAGGTAGGTTGGGCCGAATAAATGGTTGTTTGTATTTATCCATTCTCAAGTGTAAATAACAATAAAGTATAGAGTTTGTATGTTGTTAAGTCAGTTTTACATGCTTTAGCTAACCTAGCTCGTCACAGCTGCCCTTGAAACATGTGGGGTTTGACTTACATTGTCACTAACATAAAAAGAGTAAAGTACATAATGAGAATCACACTAAACGTAAGTATGTACTGTACACCAAAGCAAGAATGTTATCAACGTAACATAATCAATAAAACACCAAATGCATTTGTTGACTCCATATTCTAAATCAAAGTATGGGAGGAAATATGTCCTAGTTATTCATATGTTATATTTCTGAAATAATACCCAAAGAGCAAATAACCATATCAGTGAGTAAGCAAACCAGCTAAAGAAACACTTCTCAATAGATACAAGAAAAAACATCCAACTCTTTAGCTATTAGGGAACTACAATTCACAAGAATAAAAGAAAGCAAAACCAAAAACAAACAATTGAGTTGAGAGGCAGAGGCCAGAAAATCTTGAGTTTTAGGCCAGCCTAGGCTACACAATGAGTTAAGGGCCATTCTAATCTGTATAGTAAACGTCAAAGGTAGCCTAGGTTATAGAATGAATCCAGAGCTGACTGGGCTATTTAACAACATACCAATAAAAAAAAAAATGTTGTACTAAAATGCTGTTACACAGGCACCTTCATGCCAAGCACAATGGCTACCAGGAAAAAAAAAAAAAAAAAACAACAAAAAGTGGCGAATCTGATAAGGATGTACCACAAGTTTTTTTGTTTTGTTTTGTTTTGTTTCGGGGGGGGGGGTTGTTTGTTTGATTTTTTTTTTTCGGGACAGGGTTTCTCTGTATAACCCTGGATGTCCTGGAACTCATGCTGTAGACCAGGCTGGCCTCGAACTCAGAAATCTGCCTGTCTCTGCCTCCCAAGTGCTGGAATTAAAGGCGTGCCCCACCACTGCCCGGCCTTACCACAAGTTTAATAGATGCTGGGGCCTGTCTACAAAGATCCTTCCCTGGCATGGACAAAGACTAGAATGTCCAAAAAAGACAGAAGACCAAGCATAAGAAAAAATTAGTATAGTAACTTCATCCATTTGAGGTGGGGGAGGTCTTAAGGTTTGGAGCCCTTCAAATGGATGCTGGCTTGGATTATTTTTAGGGACTCTGGACCTTCCCATTTTCTGCTTGTGTCCTATTTAGATATTGACCCCAAGCTTTCGCACCATTTCTTCCTGCAATGTCTTCTGGGAAATACTTCGGGAAGCCTGCTTTCTTTTTCCTCCTCTACCTATGTCTTTGCTAATTCTTCTCCCAAAGAACTTTTGAAAAACTGTTGATCGGAATGTAAATGAGTCTATTTACCACAGAAATAAGTACCTTGACAAACTAAAACTAGAATATCTTGGTTCGTTCTGTCAACTTAATGCAAGCTAGAATCAACTGGGAAGAGAGTCTCACTCACTTGAGGAATCCCTCCAGACTAACTTAATAGTCTGTGGGGCATTGGCTTGATTGATAGTTGATGGAGGGCGAGCCACTGTGTGTGGTGCCACTCCTTGGCAGTTTGGTAAGCAAGCTGGGCCAGCTAATCCTGAGCAAGCCAGTAATCAGTACTTCTCCATGACTTCCACTTCTCTCCTGCCTTGAATGCAAACTTCCGCTTCCCTCAGCAATGGACTATGAGCGATAAAATGCAGTGGTTTTTTTTCCCCGTTTTATCACAATGATGAAAAGTAAGTTAGAACATTAAATACATTATGCTGCAGTTATACCGTCCCTTGTCATATACTTGAAATTATGCAAAGCATCACGTCGTAGAATGCCAGCATACTTTATGTTTAACATAGCGCTACTCACAATAGAGAAGTGTGTGTGTGTGTGTATGTGTGTTTGTGTGTGTGTGTGTGCTCTTATTCGAGACAAGGTTTCTCTGTATAACCCTGGCTGTCCTGGAACTCACTCTGTAGACCAGGCTGGCCTTGAACTCAGAAATCCACTTGCCTCTGCCTCCCAAATGCTGGGATTAAAGGCATGCGCCACAGAGAAGTTTTAGAATTAGGTGAACGGATAAAAAAAAAAAGTTGTATATATACAATAAGTATTACTTTGTCAAAAAAGGGAATGAGATCATGTTATTTACAGAGAAATAAATGACAGTAAACATGATATTAAGTGAAATAAGTCATATAGAAAAAAAATTAGATCGTTAACCCATGTTCTAAAACTAATTTTTTAAAAAGACATAAAGGTGTGATGAGAACAAATTGGAAAAAGAAACGTAATCATGGAAGAGAAAATATGACAAAAGGCAGGGTAATTTTGGGTGATTGTGATCAAAATAAATGATAAGTGTGGACAATAACATCAATTTAATAATAAATGTTCCAAAGCATAATCATACGGAGAGTGACTGAAGAGAGGACTCAGTGGTTAATAGCATTTGCTGCTCTAATAGAGAACTCCGATTTGGTCCTCAGAATCACATGGTATCTAATACCATCTTTAATTTCAGCTCCAGGAGATCCAATACTCCCTTCTGGCCTCTGTGGACCCAAGGCATGTATGTGCTACACAAAGAGACATGCAAGAAAACACCCATGCATGCAAAATTAAAAATATGTGTTTTTTAAAACATACAGAAAAAAAAGAATAAAAGAAATAAAAGAAAAAATCATACAAGACTTACAGGAGAGTTTATTTGAGGATTAAAGTTCTAGCATTAGGGTTCATACTGACCAGACAGAAGCATAGGAGCAGAAACAGCTGAGAGCTTACATCCTGAACCAAAAACAAGAACCAGAGAAAACAAATTGGGAATATATTGTATGGTTTTTGAAACCTCAAAGCCTGCCGCCAGCAGCCTCTCTTGTAACAAAGCCACACCTCTTAAGCCTCTTCAAGCATAGCAATAACTGGAACTAAGTATTCACATGCCCAAGACTTATGTGGGATATCTCATACAAACCACCACAGGACCCAATGAGTTAGCAGGCATTAAAATGCAGTAGAAGTTATGTCTTTACAACTATAGTACAGGCATTACAGTGCAAGAAGGACACTTCCACGTCAAACTAGCCTAGGCTGGCTCCTGAAGATCCTTACAAAGCATGTGATCTTTGGAGCACTTTGATATCCTTTTCTACAAAACAGGGGTAATGTCCCATCCTGCATTATGCTGAAGGAATTAATATTTGAAGTATTGATGTCAAAGTATCCCAATACTACTTCCTGACAAACAAGTCATGAAGAGCCTCAAAATGCCATGAAATTTTATTAATAATACCCAGACAACTGTGAACAGTATTCTAACATGTCACATAATTTATTACGGAACTTTTATGTGAATTTCTGGTCCTGAAGTGAAAATACTTATTACAGAACACAATATGACATATGAAGTCTATATGGCATTGAAAATACTTTCTAAACAACACACAACCAATATGATTTTGAAGTAACAAAACCTACTTTAGAAAATACATAATGCTTAAATTTACTGAAATAAATTCAACAGAACTAAACCAATTTGTCTCATTTTCTACCATCTAAGAAATTTTCTAATTAAGTGGTCATAGCAGCTGAAAATCTAGTAGATCATTACAATGTGCAAAATAATTCATGTCCCCAGTGTGTGATGAAAAATATAGCTTCAGGATATTAATCCAACCTAAATCATATGTACCATTCAATATTTTCATTTTACATAACACCACTCAGCATATTAATCAAAGTTTTTTTTCACAGCGTAAATAGGCAGGATCAGTTATTTATATTTCCTACTTATTTTACCCAATCCCTTTGATATCACGTACATGTGAAAGTAAATGATGCCAAATCTTATTAGTTGTATAACCCATAGAAAAATCTCAGAAATGTGCATTTTCAGCTATTGACTACTATCTTAATTAGAGTTGTCATTGTTTGTGATGAAAAATGACCAAAACCACTTGGGGAGGAGGAGGTATACTTGGTTTACAGCCACAGTCCATTGAGAAACCAAAGCAGGAACTCAAACGTGGAGGCCACAGCTGATTTAAAGGCCACCAAGGGGTACTGCTTACTGGCTTGTTCTTCATAAGGTGCTCAGCCTGAGCATAAGTTGCCACTCCTTTGCTTATTAGCTGTGCTAACTTGGACACACTGTCTAACCCAATTTGGTGTCAGTTCTTTCCTTCCTAAAGCTGGGGGGAGGGGGATCACTCTAGGGTGAAGTCTGGCAACACTGTAACTTATCTGTGGTGGGTTGGATTATTTGTTTGTTTGTTTGCTTGCTTGTTTCCTATACTTTGCTTTTATTTGGTTGGTTTTTGCCTGTTTCCCTGTTCGTCCTTATAGTCTAATGCCATCTAAGTTTCTTTTTCTTCAATGTCACCTTTCAAACGGTAACTTTTCCAACCACATCTTATTTTTCCACTAAAATGAATTCCAAAGACTCTGTCCTTGTTTCTCATTCTTTAACTCTTTACATTGTATCAACTAACAACCCCACTGAAGCTCTGTCTTTAACTGCTACTCTTACCTCTACTTAGTTGACTGCCTGATACTCCCTTGTGTTGTGAGTCCTCACAAAAGAGTACTCAACATGTGTCGCTGTCTCTACTCTCAGTTTTCTTTCTTATTTTCCTATATCATTCGTGCCATTGCTATTTATAGAGTTAAACAAGCCAAGAATCTGTGTAGATTTCTTAGTCCTCCTCTTACCACAAAGTATCTATGAAATCTTAACTCTGTCAATCAAATAATTCCATTTGCCCCACCACCACCCCCAGCCTACAATGACAGTCAGACCCATAGCCTTTGAGACCCTCTGTTTACATGTATATCTACCAATTTAATCACGTTGTGTTTTATTGACTTCTCCCTTCCATTATCGTAACTCTTCCAAACCTCCATCTCCCATCCCAGATATCCATTTAGGTCATGGTCCAATGGCCCCACCCCAGGAAGACTTTCTGGGTTTCCCAAAAAAGGACACAAGACAATCAAACAGTTTAAAAAAAAAAAAAAACCTTATGGTCTCTTAAGAGTTCTCCACATATATTTATTAATATTTTATAGACTGCTGAACTGTGCAGCCTTCCTCCCCTTCATTGCTAATTTTTAACTGGTATCCCAATGCAGCCTAGAGAAATATTTGAAGTAGTCTAAAATATTGGACAAGATACATTACGTAAGTAATCTGAAGTTATATACAAAATTAATCAGCTTTTGAAGAGCTGGCTAAACACCTCCAGCAGAGGAAAGTTTCCGCATCTGGTCAGTGCCTTGAGAGGTACAATTTCAGGACTTCTGTTGTATTTGACTGATAGAGATTGCTAGAAATCTGACCACCAGATAAGTGCTGCTGTATAGCCAAAGGCTTCTTGCCAAACTTTTATAATTAGCAACAGAATCAGCTGGCATACCAAACTATATTTTGTTTCTTTAATCTCCTTTTCCTCCCTTTTGTGTTCCTTCTCCTTGTTTGTGGCTGATAGAGCCAGATGATCAATAATCTGTCTTTCGGCAACTCTGATCATCATCTTCACTACGGCCTGGATGCTATTATTCATTTTAATACAGTAACTTTTGGTTGAAATTCTTAAACCACAATTCTTTATTAAAGGACCATTTTGGCATCCATATACTGATAGCAGCTTGTCTGGTGTTTCAAAAAAAAAATGAATAAATCTGAATGAAGCCTCTCTTTCCCCAAAAAGATTTTACTAAAGAGAAAAAAATTCACAGGAAGCAAGATTTCAATCTAATGACACAGAGATACTGGGGAAAATAGTATCTTCTGACATAAATTAGAGAACAGGAAAGTTTCTCTTGCAATGACAATTAGATGCCAATGCATCATTTCGTGAAAAAAAAAACCACTGAGAGACATTGTAGCACTTTGTTGGATCTATTCTCATTGCTATCACAATGAGAACTAGAGCACACACTGTACTAGTTAGCAGACCAAACCTTTGTGCAATTGCTGTAACCTTTGGTGGAGCCCAGCGATTTTTGTTCCTTTTCAAAAAGACATTAAAGTGACAGTGTGGCGGGTCATTTTTTTTCCACCACACACACTAAAACTAGTGTGCGTGCAGCAGAACTCTGCCAAAGCACGTTGCATTCATACAAAGATCCATACAGATCTTAATCATAAAATAATCCATTCTGTACTCTGTTTTTATGACATTTATATGAATCTGGCCACAGCCTCATCAAGCAGTTCACAGAGGGAAAATTGTTCTATTTATGTGGTTGAGACAGGGTGGACTTGATTTTTAAGCAATGGGAGAAAGAAATACCATTTTTTTTCCCTAGTCACAAATCTGGAACTCAAAAGAACTATTTTACACTATTTTGTGACTATATTTGTAACTGAAGATCAGAACAGATGAGAATCCCTTCCTCTGTCCCCTGTCAGTAGTAAAGCCATATCTCGGTATTTATGAAACAGAGAAGCTCAGAGAAGACACCTGGAAATAGTTTTCTTCTTCTCTTCTATGTAATTGCAAAAAGCAAGAAATGGACGTGTGGGTAAAAGTAGAAAGGAGATTGCAGGATACAGCTGCTTTAATTTATTTTGGCCCCTGCGTCTAAAGAACTAATAATCTTCAATTAATATCTCCAACTTTTTTCTTTTCAATCTTTGTTTGGGTATCTTGTATTCATAGGAAGAATACATGACGTCTGAAATGTTCAGATTTCTCTGCCCCCTTTTCAAGTTTGTGACCCCCTTTTCAAGTTTGTGACAATTTTCAAGAATGAATCTATGTGCTTGGTTAGCATAATCTTTTTTTCTGGATTCTAGTATGAAATATAGAAATATGGAAATAAAGGTAACTGTGTTACTTCACACACCATCTTAGAAAGCTAATTTCCTGGTACACCATGTGAATAAGTAAG
Source organism: Mastomys coucha (assembly GCF_008632895.1). NCBI lineage: Eukaryota > Metazoa > Chordata > Mammalia > Rodentia > Muridae > Mastomys > Mastomys coucha. Next base: position 32,809,978 of record NW_022196897.1, on the reverse strand, counting down.
TGGATAAAAACATCTCAGAGGTGTAATGGCTTAACAGCATACCTCATCTGTTCATTCATACCCCTTTACTCATACACCATAGTTCTGGCTTCACTTTCCAGGCCAAGTTTACTTTTCTGTTGTCACATAGATGCTGCAGTAACTCCTGTAAAGCCAGGAACTGAACTCTGAAACTCTAAATACTGCACTTAGGATGGAGATGTGTGAGTGTGTGTGTGTGTGTGTGTGTGTGTGTGTGTGTGTGTGTGTGTGTATTGGTTTCCTCAAAATCACCACCATTTATTTGTGTCGAAAATAATTCCAGACACATCCAGGATCACCTATGACAATTAAACACCATGTGACTCAGGATTCAAATCAAATGTGAGGTTTTTACAGGTTTCATCAAACACAAACTTTTTTCCCTTATTATATAATAAAAAACATTCCTCTCTTCTTTTAGAACAAAGAGAGGAAAAGAATAAGGGCCCATAAGTGTAAGGCTGTTGCAAGAAAGGGAATCAATGTGAATGATTACATGATGATTTTCCCCAGTAAATAATGACAGTGTCCAGGACATTCTCCTGTCTTCAAAAACCACTGGTATTTAAGTTGAACACTACATACTACTTTCCTTCTTTGCCAATCCCTCTCCTAAATAAATGACAATATAAATAGACACATAAACTCCACATGAATCATTAGTATGTGAGATACTGTTACCCTGAGGCCGCTGTAAACTCACATATCCCCTTGCTTCTATTTCAAATCTTTAAAATATTTTCTTTTCAAATACTTATAAAAGCACGTATGGTTGAAATAAAAATAAAACACATACAGATGATATTTTTAAGCATGGCATTCTTCTACCAGAAAGACATGTTCTCTTTTACTGTATCCTACATATGACCAGAGAAGTAGAAGCTTAAAAGCACTGGCAGACAAGAAGAGTTTGCAGAAATACTTTGAGGTGTTGTAAGTCTCATTAGGAATGGACAACTTTCATATAGTCCACCTTGCCAATATTAAAGTCCATGACAAAATACATTCCACTGTTAAAAGGGCAAAGGTACAAAACCGAGTGTTTCGCAGGCAGCCAGTATGTAAAGATGAGAACTGTAGACAAATCTCAACCATCTGAAAATGTGTTATGAAAAATATTTCCTCTATTTCACAC
>NW_022196897.1:32803083-32808661 GCF_008632895.1 Mastomys coucha | reverse complement strand
AAAAAAAAAAAAAAAAAAAAAAGCCTGAGTAGTTTGTTCTGAACATTTCTATTTATCAATGTCATTTTATGTTTTTGTTGTTGTTGCTGTTAACCTTGAGTTCTTGGAAATAACCTTTCAGGTAAAAAATTGTCATAAATCCTGCAAATCAAATATCTTAAGGTTTAATTTTCTGAAAATGAGGCATCTTCTAGTCACTGCATATAGCTAGCTCTTCCCACTCTAGTCTTTGCCAAATACTATGATAACAGCTTGCTTCTGTGAAGACAAACCCTAATGCCATTTAACAAAGACATTGAGCGTGTGTGTGTGTGTGTGTGTGTGTGTGTGTGTGTGTTGAAGACATTAAGAAAACCCATTGTGCTTTATTCTGATATGGAAGATTTCCATCTCCTTAAACTGTAGTTTCCTTGATATACTGAGGTATTTTTCAGTAATGACATCCTTTCCACAGGAAGGATTATACACCAATCATTCGTTGACCAAAACATGAAACTAGTCATTAAAAATAAGACAAAAAGGTGAAAAGATGTGCCACATACAAAATCAGACCTGAAGGGTGAACTCCTAAGTCTGCACTGAACACATCTTTAAATCTGAGAATTCCCTGGAACAAGAGAAGATCTGCACAACAGAGCACATCCTGATGTACACTTAAGTTCTGTGACCCCATATCTAAATTGGCCAAGAAAATAAATACAAAAGAAAGGTTCTATTTATGTAGAAAACAGTTGCATTATTTTGCAGATAAATATTAAAGAGACGTGGAACCCTCTTCCTTCAGCCAGTGCCAGTTCATATAGCTCTCCTATTAACTGCTTCCAGCACTGAGGGAGACTCCCATGTGTACAAAAAAAGAACCCCAATCTTCTCTATTACATGCCCCCTAATACAAGCCAACCAGCTATTTTCAATGAAATAAAAAGAAGAAATATATCTATATCAATATTAGAAGGAAATCTTGTCATTTAGGCCACATTAAGAAATAGAACCTAAGGTCTAGGGTGTGTCACCTTCTCACAGTCATTTTTTCTAATACAATTTTTCTGTGTCCTGACTGTAACCACTTTCCAGCTACATATGAGCATCTATACATCTTCTTAAACAAACATTTAATGTTGCCAAAAGAACTGATCCCTGGTACCCATTAAAGGAACCAATTGGCAAAACAAGAAGATTTTTAATGAGTATCTACAGTATGCCAAGTTAGATGCTATGGGCAATAAAAGAAAGCACAGTACATGATATCAATCCTCAAGCAATTAAAAGATCACGCGTGGATAAAATTACAGAGAGCAGACCAGGATTTTTCCAGTATGTAAGAATTGTAAATCTTGAAATCCATGAATTAAAGTCTAGAAAATGTGAACAGAAACTGCCATGATTGTGGTGTGGACACATCCTAGAAGACTCTGAATAGATGAGATGAATATTTAATGAGGAAGTGTGGATTAGAACTAGTAAAGAAAGCTCGAGGCTAAAGTTATCACTTCATCTTTAAATGAACAGAATAGATACTTCTAGTTTAGAGCAGTTTCTCCTAACACCTACTAATAGTAGAAAAAGAAGGGCGAAGAAATAAATACAACAAACTCATTGTCTCTTAGAGTCATTCCCTAAAGAGCCACAGAAGAAACTTGGGCAGAAATCATTGAGGAAGCCCTGTTATGGTGATACAAAAGGCATGAAAAGCATGAGCCACTCTTGACACTGCCGGAGGTAGAAATGACTGTATCTTGTTTTGGTCAAAGCTACCACAAGACCCCAACATCAAAGAAGCAGGCACACCAGCAAAAGACTGTATAAAGAACAGGGAGTCACAGAAAAGCTACAGAGCAAATAGTCGCGCCTGGATTGATTGTAGGAGCTCCTGTCTCTCATTCTGGGCCTAGTGCCCATGAAGATAGCAACACCATCATCAGTGTCATCTTCCAAACAAAGAACCACAGTATAGAGAGAACAATATTAATTATTGTCAAATTACATTGCACTAAGCAACTTCAATAGAACAATCAGTTTAAGCAGCCGTGGCAACTTCTCAACATAAAACACACTTGCTGCAATCCAAACTGGATTTAAGGGAAGGTGAGCTACTGCCTTGGTTGTTTAATCTGGTTATATGTGAGCTAAAGTAGTTCACATTGTTAGAATGAACGAATCAAAGGCGTAATTGTTTTTGTCATCTGCACAGCAATTTTACTCCTGAGTGCATTGTTTTGGGCAGGAATTAATAAAAATTGCATGTGCTTCAGGTGCTTGGTAGATCACCCCCTTTCCACACAGCCCAGCCTGGAGCTGTGAATGCTCCTTTTCTTATTATCAGTTAATAATTCTCTCTCATTGAGGCAAATTAGGAACTTGACTGTGTTAGAGAGTCCAGAACACTGCTAGAGGCAAAGGGGGCTAAATGGCAGAAATTCCTCTCTGAGCGAGATGCATGAAGCACGACATTGTGTCCACCACAAAAGCCGCTCTGTATTTTTGATCCTTTCTAATTTAATTAGCCCAAGAGGTAGTGCATTAATTTGCCAAGAATTCTTCTGATGCGAAAGCTGCCCTTACTGCAGTGAAGGGAAAAAATAACCTGCGTGCTACAGTGGCATGCCAGTAATGAAAGGGGGTTATTTTTGTGTTACAAATGGCATTGCAGGGTTACAAGAGACCTTTAAACCTTTTTATCTCTGGTTAGGTCATATGTAGCACAGTACAACACAAAGCGCTAATTAACCAATTCTGGTCCAGAAATCTTTTAGAAGGCTTAGGAGAGTCGCACAGTTAGAACCCAGGTCAAATGCATGGCTTTGTTTTGGATTTAAAAACGGAAAACATCTTCTGGTGTGTGTATTAAAAGATAGAACAAAAATATCATCAATCGGCAGTTCAGTTACTGTACAGACTCAGCGCACAAGATCCTTATTCTGGTCTTTGTTCCCTGGCTGTTTAATGATATTCTTTATGTGGGCAAGCTGGAGCCTTGAAGTCCCCTAGAAGGTCTCTTGGCTCTTTATGCTGTATTTATTTGGTAAATTGTCTCCATGTTAATCTTCTTCATCAAATGCTTGGAGTCAGTTTTGAAAAACTTTGATCAGATCTGCCACCGCTAAGCCTCTTCATCGCCATGTGCTTCTGATATGCGCTCGTGCACTCAGATGGCTCATTTACTCATTAGAGAACAAGAAACATGCGTCCTACCACGATAAGTCCTTCCCGATACTTTGAACTGCTAATTAAGTCTATGTAATCATGTCTCCTGTTTGCAGAAGTATTTCTTTTCTAGAAATTACGGATCCCGTTGAGGGACTCTCAACACCCTTGTCTCGCTCCCTCGGCACTTCCCAAGCCTACTGCCTGGATGAGGCTGCAGAAAAAACACTCCCAGAAACAACCCAAGAAAACCTGAGGATTATTACATCTTACATTTCATTCTCTGAATTGTTAATGAAAACCAGTGGAGGGCAATGGCTTTAAAGGAACACATGGATATTTCTCTTCATGCCTATCTATCTAGAAATCTGTGACTTAAGGAATGATGACATTCAGGATATTTAGAACTATTGTGGCTATCCCAAGTCACCACAAGTAGCCTGTCTATGGGAAAGTGCGAGATTCAGTAACTAAGCAGTAGAGAAAGTTAGCATTGTCAAATGTAGGGTCTGTCCGTCCAGGTGGAGGAAATGGCTGGTAGGAGACCAGAGAACCTTGAAGAAAGGCTGACAAGAGCTGGATCTTTTTCAGATGGCAACAGTGGGAGCCAAAAGGATGTTTTATAAAAGTGGAAAGTGGAAGGGGAGGACAACAATTTGATGTTCATTGCAAGGGAACAATGAGATTGGTGGGAGTTTAAACTAAAAAGATCTTGGAGTCTCAGTTCTGTAACATTTTCTCATGGACGACAATAAGAAATGTTCTAGTTTCTTGAAACAAGCATACCCTTTCCTGTATCTCTCATGTCATAAAGCAGAAATTTTCAAACCATACCAGGCAATTTCTAAACCTTTAACTAGTTTTTCTTGATAATGGTTTTTATTTTTCATATTTTCTTTTCAGTAGATACTTAAAATCACTAGCTACTTAAACAGTGAAATGAAAATTTCTATTCAAATTTAAAGTTCATAAATAGTATGGCTTCTTATCAGGTAACTCAGCCAGGACTGTGCTTTTACAGCTAGATGCTAAACTGTCCTGAATTTTTCCAGGTTGTCCAAAAGATTTGAAAGAGGGAAGGATTTTTTTAATACACAGTAAATACTTCTGAAATAGTGAATTAAAATGAAAAACAGATGACAAATTTATTCAACTTTTGGCTTCTGTAACATCAAACAGCACATTTTCTTCAAATGGTTTCATCAGTGGACTGGTAACTTCTTAAATTGATTGACTCAAACCTGTCACATATTTGATGAGTGGAAATTTATAAAATAGCCCCTCCTTTTTCTTCATCAGTCAACATTTAAAATAGCTATTATAATACACTAAAATAAAGCATCTTTACCAAAACTTTCTCTATAATTTCATGTTTTCAATGAAAAAATAAAGGTAAAAAACAAAGATTAGATATTTTATTTTAATTAAAGAGATATTTATTTTGGTTAGGTTAATATTAAAAGATGGATAAAAGCAATTTAAATTTTGCTCAGAAAGAAAACTTTAAAAATGTCTTTCTACTAATGTAAAATGAAAAGCACATGAAGTTATTAAAAAGCAATGTCAAATATCAAATGATAGGATATCAACAAGGTTCAGAAAAAAATAAAAGGTTATTTTAAATTAATGTTTAATGAATAATGAAAGATAATTTTTGTTATGAAAAACCTGCTGTTTTGCTCCCTAGTTCTGGCTAATGTTATAATCTCAGAGAATGCACAGCACAAACAAAAGAGTTTACCTACATATGTTTTCCAGATATAATCAGAATCCTTAGGTCTCAGTCTGTACTTTCTAAAAAACCATGAAGCCCATAACAGGGTACCTGACAAGAGAATGCAAATTCCCCATGACATCCTGTGGGAATTTGCTAAGATTGAAAGACTTACTGGCTGCGAAAGTTGAAGAAAAGATAACAGTGTGATTTTTTTCTTCACATAAAGAGTGAGATATCAAAATCAAAAACTAGATTTCTTTCCAAACAGCCTAGGATAAAAGTAGGCATCGAGTCATCTACATATGTCCATTTATTATGGACCTGAAGAAAGCATTGTGCAGTGTATTGCCAGAGCCATGGGCTATGCACATTCAAGTATACAGTGCTCTCTTTGTCTGGAAACTGTCCTTTCTTGGAGAGGAAGAGACAGAGAATATTGATCTGAAGCCTAGAAGCAGAGGGATGGAGGTAGAATATTTCTCTGAAAGCAAGTCACCTAAGCCCAGTGGGTGGCATAAGAAAAGTACCAGCATCACCTGGTGAGCTGTGTCTTTCTACAGGACTACTTCCTTTTCTTTTCAACATAATACTTTTATTGATATGAGAACTTCACCTAACACACCCTGACCAATTATGCTCACTCTCCAGTCCTCCCAGAACCATGCCACAAGCCTATGATCAAACAGAAAGAAGAAGAAGAAGAAGAAGAAGAAGAAG
>NW_022196897.1:32780972-32803073 GCF_008632895.1 Mastomys coucha | reverse complement strand
CCACATACTCATTGGAGCATGGTCACCCTCCCAGTGGCTAGGCCCTTAAAGAAAACCCGAGTCCTTCCTGACCCGCACCTCCACCAGAAGCCATCAACTGTGGAGAGCTACACTTCAAAGCATCCCTATCACAATTTTTAAGAGTTCTCTTCAGTGGCTTTCTGTCTAGGCTGTTGCTTTCTTGGATGGGGGAGGTACAATATGGGTTGTCAGAGAAGCTTTCTATGGTTCTCATTCTCAACTGAGTCTGCAGTCATCAATGTGACTGTAAAAGAAGCTTCCTTGCCCTTTCCACTCAGCGGGAGCAAGGACTTCTACATGGTTTCTGGTGACAGCACAGACCATGGGCATCCACCTGGCCTCTGGCATCAGCATTTGCCACAGACGTCAGCAGTCTCCAATGGAAGTACAGACTGCAGACCTCAACTCAGTCTTCTACTGCAGCATGAGTCATGGACACCATCATAGCTACACAACTGTTTCCAATCCACAGTGACTTGCTAGAGAGGAAGTTGGAGGATATGACCTCCTGTCAACCTGTGACAGACACCAGCTGAGACAAAAGAAAGGCTAGGAAACAACATCTCTAGAATGACTGGACAAAAAGGGCCACACAGGGTCCCTGACCCAGGTGACTGTTGATACTTCATCATGAAGAGGAAATTTAATATGACAAAGTGCCAATAGCCACATTATATAAAATAGCTTTCTCAAAGAAATTCTGACAATACCCAAAGATAAAAATTGCTCTGTGACTAGACACAGTGGCACATGCCTATAATCAGAGCACTTGGGAGTCAGAGGCATGAGAGATCTGAGTTCCTGGGCAACATAGCAGGCTTTAGGCCAAACTGAACTACATATTTCAAATATTAAAATAAGTTATAACTATGAGTTATAAAGCCATGGAAGGAACCAAGAACCATTATTTCCTGTAAGGTCCTTCTATCCAACTTGTCTCCCACTGACTTCATTTTTATAAAGAAGCAGGCCTTAAATGTTGATATTTCAGCATTTGAAACATGGAACTGAGTGTGGTGTGTGTGTGTGTGTGTGTGTGTGTGTGTGTGTGTGTGTGTGTGTAGCCCTGGTTGGCCTAGAACTAGCTATGTATTATAACAAAGTATAATTAAGTGTACAAGTCTAAAGCAGTCTCACTTTCTCTCCAACTAAGAAGTATAATCTATCCAAGTAGAACCCTAGAGAAGTATAATCTATACAAGCGGAATGGTAAGAGAATAACATAACATGAAGCAGAGAGAATAAAAAGAATCGAGATATGTCTGGGTCTTTATTTTCCTTTTCCTACCCAAGCCATATTCCTGATGCATTAACTATGCAAAGCAGGAACCCTGGGATCACCTGTATCACATTGTTCTCTAGGTTCTGTTAGATGCACAGCCATTCTGACCGTGTGTGGTATGGCAGCACCTATGGAGACAGTGGTGCAAAAGCATCTACAGGCTCGGGTACCAACACTGGTCAATAGGATGGAGACACTGAGAACCTATTTCAGATCTAGAGTTCAGCTTTTCATCCATTCCCAGTGTTCCTTACTGCCCCAAGGAAAGGTGGAGCTCCTTTGTAGGCATGAGGACATAAGTAACGAATCATCAGGAGTCATCATCTGTCTAGCACAGGCCGGGCTGAACTACAGAAGATGTGACCAGCACAATGGAAGGATACTTTTATATCAAATGCCACCTGATGTGTTCTCTTTCTTCCTTTCTCTCAACACTTCTTCCTCTCCTTTTAATATATATTTCATCCATACTTTTAAGTAGCAGTATGCCAGGCACCGCAATAATGAAGGTAAAGGGTAATAAAGCAAGATCCCTGATTTGGGGCAACTAAAAGTAATGAGGGAAAATTCACATGTTCCTTTCCCACCCCTCTAAACACAGAATAGCATAATGCCAAATGCATAAAATACAGGCACACAAATATGAAAGCATGCATGTGAGTGTGTGTATATGTATGTATATGTGCATGTGACTTTGTGTGTGAATGTGTGTGTGTGTATAACCCTGTGTGTATGTGTGTGCGCATGTGTGTGTGTGTGAGAGAGAGTATTGTGTTTGAGTGTATGTGTGTGTGCGCGCGCATGAGAGCACATGCTATGGGAGGCCTCCTTTAATCCCTTGGAGACAGCTCTTCTACTTACCACACTCTTGCCTGGCACCTTTCCTGAATCTTCTGGTCTTTCATTTTGACAGGTTTCTAAGAGCTGAACATATGTGAGACAACTAAAGCCCACTCAGAATGATGCAGACAGAAGTTTCTTCCTGCATGAGGGCTAACAGTGGTAGGAGTTGATAATCCACTCAAGAAGAGAAGGGAGGAAGGAAACAAGTTGTTCCATGGCCAGGAAGTTGTAAAGCCATGGAAGGAAACAAGAACCACTATTTCCTGTAAGGTCCTTCTATCCAACTTGTTTCTCACTGACTTCATTTTAGAAAGAAGAGGGTCTTAAATGTTGCTATTTTGGGATTTGAAACAAGGCTGTGTGTGTGTGTGTGTGTGTGTGTGTAGCCCTGGCTGGCCTGGAACTGGCTATGTAGACCAGGCTGATCTTGAGCCACAAGCTGCCTCTACCTACAGAGTGCTGGAATCAAAGATATGCACCCCCATACCCAGCCACTTCACACTTTAAAAGAACAAATAACACTTTTCTTTGTGTTGTCACCTTTTATAATGCATTGCTTTAGGTTCCTTTAAAAATAAAGTAAATGTTAAAGTTTCCTATTGTGTCTATTTCCTAGTAAAATGTAGAATGTTTTGAATAATAATAAAATGAGCTTTCTATATAGATCCTGGTGGGTAAAAAAACCTTCAGCTGGATTAACATGCAAAGCTCTTGGTCACATGGCCCCTATAGTCCCTACTGCCCTTACACCTCTGACCACACCCATCTCATCAAGCCACTCCTGTCTTTTCTACCATTGTCTCCCCCTTTTTCTGTCCTGTATCTGGGGTTGAAGATTGAACAGAATTTTATAAATCAGCAATTAGAAATACAAGTTTGGGGAGGTGCTAATTTAGAAGAAGTCAAGAGATTCATTAAGCATTCTTCCATTTCATGGCTATGTATATTTTGCTCTAAAAACATAAACTAAACTTGTGTCATGTTCAAATCAGCCCTAGGGAGCAGGGACACTTGGTCTCCAGAGGTTTGTATGAAGGCATGGAGATCTGCACCAGCTCTGCGTACAAACACTGAACTGCACTTGCTGGCTGGGCAACATGTTTTCTAAAGGTGCAGAATCCACTTTGTTTCTGTCACTTGTCAGGATTAAGCATAAATAATGTAAAAACAAACAAACTGTGCCAGTACGAAATGTAGTATTTGTTTACAAGACACTTGCAGAATCTGACAGTGGCCCTCTGTTAACAATATTTAGGCCATAACCATATTGGCCAAATTTTACACACAAAGAAATCTGAAGCTTTGGATAATGTTAAATAGTTTTCCATTTCCCCTGTATCTGGTGTCTAATCTCAGACATGATCAGGCAGGGTATCTTGTTTTAATAATCCCATCACTCTCAAATCCAAACAAGAGTAAGGATGAGTTAAGAGCCTACCATAGAACAGGCTAGCATTCTCTACTTTTTCACTTCTCTAGATTTGGGATTTTCCAAGCACTTACAACATTCTAAAAAAGGTTGAAAAGCCAACAGACTTCGCATCTCTTACTACTAGTGCCACAGAAAAACATTCAGAGGAAAGATATGATGACTGATGTCCACTGTTATCATCATGTCTCTGTAGCATACAAATACCTTGATCTCCTTTTAAAAAGCTTAATTTCAAGTGGATCAAGGACCTCCACATAAAACCAGACACACTGAAACTAATAGAAAAGAAAGTGGGGAAGAGCCTTGAACACATGGGCACAGAGGAAATTTTCCTGAACAGAACACCAATATCTTATGCTCTAAGATCAAGAATTGACAAATGGGACCTCATAAAATTACAAAGATTCTGTAAGGCAAAGGACACTATCAATAGGACAAAATGGCAACCAACAGATTGGGAAAAGATCTTTACCAATCCTACATCTGATAGAGGGCTAATATCCAATATATACAAAGAGTTCAAGAAGTTAGACTTCAGAGAACCAAATAACCCTATTAAAAATGGGGTACAGAACTAAACAAAGAATTCTCAATTGAGAAATATTGAATGACTGAGAAGCACCCAAAGAAATATTCAACATCCTTAGTCATCAGGGAAATGCAAATCAAAACAACCCTGAGATTCCACATTACACCAGTCAGAATGGCTAAGATCAAAAACTCAGGTGACAGTAGTTGCTGGCAAAGATGTGGAGAAAGAGGAACATTCATTCATTGCTGATGAGATTGCACTCTGGAAATCAGTCTGTCGTTTCCTCAGAAAATTAGGCTACCTGAGATTAGTACTACCTGAGGACCCAGCAATACCACTCCCTGGACATATACCCAGAAGATGCTCCAACATGCAATAAGGACACATGCTCCACTGTGTTCATAGCAGCCTTATTTATAATAGACAGAAGCTGGAAAGAACTCAGATGTCCCTCAACAGAGGAATGGATATAGAAAATACGGTACATTTACACAATGGAGTACTACTCAGCTATTAAAAACAATGAATTTATGAAATTCTTAGGCAAATGGATGGATCTGGAGGATATCATCCTGAGGGAAGTAACCCAATCACAAAAGAACAAACATGGTATGTACTCACTGATAAGTGGATATTAGCCCAGAAGCTCGGAATACCCAAAATACAATCCACAAACCACATGAAACTCAAGAAGAAGGAAAACCAAAGTGTGGATACTTCGATTCTTCTTAGAAGGGGGAATAAAATATCCATGGAAGGAGTTTCAGAGACAAAATGTGGAGCAGAGACTAAAGGAATGACAATCAAGATACTGCCCCACCTGGGGATCCATCCCATATACAATCACCAAACCCAGACACTATTGTGGATGCCAACAAGTGCTTGCTGACAGGAGCCTGATATAGCTGTCTCCTGAGAGGCTTTGCCAGTGCCTGACAAATATAGAAGTAGATGCTTACAGCTAACCATTGGACTGAGCACATGGTCCCCAATGAAGGAGCTAGAGAAAGGACCCTAGGAGCTGAAGGGGTTTGTAGCCCCATAGGAGGAACAACAATATGAACTAGTCAGTACCCTCAGAGCTCCCAGGGACTAAACCACCAACCAAAGAGTACACATGGTGGGATTCATGGCTCCAGCTGCATATATAGCAGAAGATGGCCTAGTTGGTCATCAGTGGGAGGAGAGGTCTTTGGTCCTGTGAAATCTCTATGCCCCAGTGTAAGGGAATTCCAGAGCCAGGAAGCAGGAGAGGGTGGGTTGGTGAGCAGGGGTAGAGGGAAGGGAATGGGGGAGGATTGGGGAAAGAAAACCAGGAAAGGGAAGAACATTTGAAATGTAAATGAAGAAAACAAATAAATAAAAAAAAAGAAGCCAGGCAGTGGTGGCACTCACCTTTAATCCCAGCATTTGGGAGGCAGAGGCAGGTGGATTTCTGAGTTCAAGGCCAGCCTGGATAACAGACTGAGCTCCAGGACAGCCAGGGAGGGCTACACAGAGAAACCCTGTCTTGAAAACCCAACCAAAAGAAAAAACAAAAGGAAAATAAGAAAAAATAAGAGAAAAGAGAAAATTTTCCTTAAAATGCATATAGTTCAAGCCTTTTGTTGTACCTAGGATATTACACTGTAGCCCTGTGAGGAACATCTCCCTAAATTAACATAATCCCATTGACCACTGTTTTGTAAACTACTCTTCCCAAGGTATCCATTGAGAAATCCCCCAGAAGTCATTTCTTTCAGTCTCACTGACACCTGGATAGAGATTTCATTTCAGTTAATTTGATGGACACCGAGTGTATTCAGGACCCAAAAAGTGAAATGTACATCCATCCAGTTCATAACTCACTGTCTATCAGGGCTTTTAACAACACTGCCACAAAAGAATGGCTTTCTCTGAAGACAGCATCCCAGGTAAAGCCACACGTCCTGAGGGATGGTTTAAATTTTACATAGTGAATTAAAACCCAGAACCAAATCCTTGGAAATCAGAAAAAGAATCCATGGCCTGTGGCTTTTATCAAGGATCTTTCAGGATCATGTGTCACAAGATATGACAGATGAGAGGCTTTCGAAATTCTCACTCCTGTTCTAAACTCATATAAGTGCAAACCCAAGTCTGCCATGCTGAAGATCAACTCTGCACCATAGCTGCATAGGAAAAGGGCCCAGTCCAAAAACTGGGCACTGTGCCTCTGAAACTACCTGTTAGTTGTTAGTTAGTTAGTTAGTTAGTTAGTTAGTTAGTTAGTTAGTTAGTTTATTTGTTTTCAGTGTTCACAGTGACTTTAAGTTTACTGATTATAAAGCAAATGCTGGCTCATCTCAGGGGAACACTGCATTTGGGCACATGCTCTGCAACCAAGGGAGGCTTTTCAGACAGCTGTGAGTGGTCTAACTTTTCCCTTTAGGGGGGCTTTTCTTTATAGTACTTTAGTCTCCAGTAGACAGCAAAAACACTGTATTCATTCTGGTAATATTATCTTTTTTTTTTTTTTTTGCACCACATATATGCTCTAATAACTGGCCTAGAGATTGCTAAGTAGGCTAGGCTAGCTAGGCAGAGAGTCCCAAGGATCTGCCTAGTTCTATCTCCTTTGGCCTGGAATTACAAACTTAAGAGACTATGTTCTACACTTTTTTCTTTTCTATCTGTTTGTCTGTTTGTTTTTTATTACTTTTATTTAGTTTTTTTTACAGTCCAGTTGTTACCCACCTCCTGATCTGCTTTCCTATAGTTTCTCACCTGATTCCTCCTCCCCCTTGTCTCCAAAGAAGATATCTCTACCCTACCCCTGCCAGTCCTCAGAACTCCCTGGGGCTTCAAGTCTCTTGAGGATTAGGTACTCACTGAGGCCAGATCAGGCAGTCCTCTGCTGTATATGTGTCAGGAGCCTCAGACCAGCTGATGTATACTGCCTGGTTAGTGGCTTAGTGTCTGAGAGATCTCAGGGGTCCAGGTTAGTTGAGACTGCTGGTCTTCCTATGAAATCGCCCTCCTCCTTAACTTCTTCCAGCCTTTCCCTAATTCAACCACAGGGGTCCCAGACTTGAGCCCATTGGTTAGACTTAAGTGTCTGCATCTGTCTCAGTCAGCTGCTTGTTGGGTCTCTCAGAGGGCAGCCATGCTAGGCTTCAGTCTTTAAGCTAACCATAACATCAGTAATAGTGTCGGGCCTTGGGGCCTCCCCCTGAGCTGTGGGTCTATGAATCTGCCTCCATCCACTGCTGGATGGAGCCTTTCAGGAGACAGTTATGTTAGGTTCCTGTCCGCAAGCATAGTAGAGTATCATTGATAGTGTCAGGGGTTGGCTCTCTCACATCGGATGAGTCTCAAGTTGGACCAGTCATTGGTTGGCTTTTGCCTCAGTCTGTGCTTGAACTTTATTACTGCACATTTTGTACTGAAGGCAAATTTTAAGTTGAAGGTTTTGTGGGTAGGTTGATGACCCTCTACCTCCACTGGAAGTCCTGCCTGGCTACAGGAGGTGACCACTTCAGTCTCTATATCCCCCTATGGTAGGAATATAGATTCTCATAGACTCCCCATATCTTCTCCTATCCCAAGCTTCCAGCTAGTCACCAGAGATACCCTGTACCAATTTCCATTCTCACTCTCAGCATTCTCTCACCCCCTTCTCCTCATAGCTGATCACCACTCCTGTCCTCTCCCCACCTTCTCTCCTACCCAGTTCCTTCTTTCTATCCACCCCCATGACTATTTAGTTTTCCCTTCTGAGTGAGATTTGTGTGTCCTCCCTTAACTTCTTTATTATCCAGTTTCTCTGAGTCTGTAGATTGCAGCGTGGTTTCTACACTTTATGGCTAGTAAGTACATATCATAATTGTCTTTCTGGCTTTGGGTTACATCACTCAAGATGATATTCTCAAGTTCCATCCATTTGCCTACAAAATTCATTATGTCTTTATTTTTAATAGCTGAATAATTTTCAATTCTGTATATAAACCACATTCCCTTTATTCATTTTTCAGTTAAGAGACACCTAGGTTTTTTCCAGTTTCTGGCCTTTACAAATAAAGCTGCTATAAACATAATTGAGCAAGTATGCCTATGGTATAGTGGAATATCTTTTGGGTATATGCCTAGGAGTGATATAGTTGGGTCTTGAAGTAAAACTACTCCAGTTCTCTAAGAAACCACCAAATTAATTTCCACAATGGTTGTACAAGTTTGAACTCACACCAGAAATGGAAGAATGTTCTCCTTGCTCCACATCCCCGCCAACATGTACTGTCACTTGAGTTTTTAATCTTAGACATTCAAATGGGTGGAAAATGGAATCTGCATTCCATTTTGATTTGCAGTTCCCTGGTGACTAAGTACTTTGAACATTTCTTTAAGTGCCTCTCAGCCATTTGAGATTCCTCTGTTGAGAATTTTCTGTTTAGCTCTGTGTCCCATTTTTTAATTGGGTTTGGATTGTAGATGTATATTTTCTGGAATTCTTTATAAATTTTGGACATTAGCCCTCTGTTGGATGTAGGGTTGGTCAAGACTTTTTCCCAATCTGTAGGCTGTTGTTGTAGTCCTATTGACAGAGTCCTTTGCCTTACAGAAGCCTTTTAGTTTCATGAGGCTCCATTTATCAGTTGCTGATCTTAGCGCCTAAGCCATTCATTGATATTCTGTTCAGGAAGTTGTCTCTTGTATCAATAAGGTCTGAGATCAAACTCAGATCTTCATGCTAGCAAGGCAAGCACTTGACCAACTTAATCATCTCTTCAGTGTGTTTTCAATTGATGTTTTACATTCCATAATTATTTTTAACCCACAGTTGCACTTTAATGAATGCAGGAGAATTTCTCTGAAATGTCCGGCTGTTGTATCCATAGTGATCTCAAGCTAACTTCTCTGAAATCACTTACAGGGAATAAAAGATGGTGGAATGAAGCATTGCAGGTTGCCCTTCCCTCTACCATTGTTAAAGACAAATACAAGACAGTTCGTTCTCTGTTAGAAAGAAGCATCTTGATCAGCATTAAGCTTTATACATATACTTAGCATAGTGCCTATGAGGGAACTGGTGCTTAATCAATACTATCCCACCAAGAAGATTGCTAACTTTTAAATTATTTCATCATATATGTGAAAGAAACTTTTGGGACCAAATATTATTGGGATTTTATTATTTCTAATGAGGGCTACTGAGAAACAAAGAAAGGGGAAAGGTCAAAGGAAAATGGAGGGGGAGGCACAGAGTGGAAAGAGGAAAAGATGGAAAAGGAATGAAGGAAGAGGGAAAAGGAATGAAGGGAGAGAATAGAGGAAAAAGGAGGAAGGAGAAGAGGGAGAAAGGGAAGGGAAGGAAAAGGACAGTAGAAGACAAGGAGGGACCAAAAGAGGTAGATGGAAGGGGTTGGGGAAAGAAGAGAGAAGAGGAAAGGAAAGATGAGGAAAGGGGAAGGGAGGAAGAAAGGGGGAGGAGAGAAAAGGTCAGAGAGAAGAGGGGCAGGAAGTGAATCAGATCTACTAAATGGAAACTTCTATTCTGCATACATGGAATCAGGTAAGGAAGTCTGTATCTATTCTGATGTTTCTTACGAGGAGACAAAAGCAAGTATCCAGAAGAACATTTTAATAATCAAAGAGAAATTCTGGTAAATGTGCCTTTCTTCACACCCAAAGTTAGGAAGGATTCTAAAACTTCTCTCCCTGAAGCATAGACAGTGAATGCATGGGTATTTTGCAGGACGTGCTAGCAGGAGGCACTTCAGTGGACCCAGTAATACATATGAAGTTGCACTTAGAAACAAGAACACTGGGCCAACCTAAAAGGCATAAACTTGTATTTGAAAGACTCATCCTGGAGAAAGAGAATAGAGCCAGCTCTGAAACTCTGTCCTGCTTTGTTCTCCCTTAAGAATTTTATTAATACTACAGATGAGAAAATTAGCCTCTATAAAATATTCACTCATTGTAACTGTATATATCAACACGCCTGAACAAAAACTATATTCTTACCTGATCCATTCATTAATTAAATGCAATTCAATCTATTGTTTAAGATGAGATTTCTTGAAGTTAAAAGTAAAGTAAATTTGTGCGTAAAGATAGGAACTAATGAGTGAAAAGTGATTAAAAGCAATGACTATCATAGAGAAATTACAGGGGAAAGGGACAAGATCTTTCTAATGAATGGTCAGGAAAGAGCTGATATCATGGATCTAGACCCTCTAAGAAATATCCAGACAAAGTAAATTTTAGACATAACAGAAACATAAGCTTCAAGTCAAGGGAAACCTCCACCCCTTCAAGGAACTAAATAAAGCCATGAGGGTGAAGAAGCAAAAGACAATGGGGATCTTGGAGCAGTTGTGTGGAGAGAAGCAGGAGGATTCATCAGATGTCACAGCACAAAAGGCACTATGGATCATGACAAGGGTTAGATTCTATTCCATGTGTGATATGAAAACACCAAAATAATCAAAGCAGGAAAAGCCCATGATTTACTATGGCCATTAAGTATGAAAGAGATTTATGAGGAAACAATAAATAAAAAAAAGAGCAATTAAGAATTTATCACAGTAGAGATAAACTCCAAAAGAATCTAGATGATGATGGATTAGAATAAGGTAATGACAGTGGAGGATGGCTAGAAGCAAGTGGTCTCCAAAGCTCTTTTGAAGATGAGATTGGCAGGTCTGGTTATTCATTTGCCCAGGATGATGTTGGAGAAAGCAAGGGCAGAGATGACCCACAGATGTCAGACCTGAGCTATGCAGACATTGAAGGGAAATCCTTCAGGCTTTAAGTTACATGTATTTAAATGCACTGCTAAGTACAAAGCAACAAGTCACAAGGTATCTCGTTCTGATTGAAGCTTGAGGAGGGATTATTGCATTATATCCACAACTCCGAAATGGGCATGAGCTTGGAGAAGCTATTAGAATGCCATTGGTAAGGTCTGGCCCTTTGAAGATTACCTTCTTATCATCACATCAAAAGCTTGGGTTTTGAAAATTAAGTAAGTAACTACTCTCTTCCTGCTTAGATTTAGAATCAATAGAAGACTGGGATGTAGGTACACCACTATACAGACAAGGATATTTAGACAACCAGGCTCAAAAGAGAGGCTGCCCCTTCTCTTCCCCCTGCCATTCTTTGCTCTAACCTTGGGCACATTTGTCCACTCCACGATACTGTGTAAGAAGCCTGAGTAGAAGAAGCAGAGGGAGAGGGGCCACTGTGCCTGTTGTCTTTTGTAATCCTGACTCCTTTGGGAAGCAAATACTTGTGGAAAACAGACCCTGTCACTAAAAATTACTCATGCCCACTCTATGTAGAACTCTGATTTTGGCATTCTTTAATTTCTAGGGCTAATGCTGAACAAGAATAAAGGTTCAAGCCAGCAGTGGTGGCACACACCTTTAATCCCAGCCTTCAGGAGACAGAGGGAGGTGGGTCTCTGTGAGTTCAAGGACAGCCTGGTCTACAAATTAAGTTCCAGGACAGCCAAAGCTACACAGAAAAAAACGTCTTTCAACAAGTCAAAGAGAGGGGGGGGGGGGAGAGAGAGAGAGAGAGAAAGAAAAGAGAGTGAAGGATTCCAATGACTGAGTATTGTCTAATCAAACCATTAAGCTCTGTTTCAGTGTAAGGTAACTTCAGCACTACTAGAAACTGACTATACAATAAAAAAAAAAAGTTTTGGAAGTTAGGAAACATGTAGACTTTATAAATAAATGGAATTATTTGTATGCCTTGGAGGGGAGGAGGAGGTCCCTTAGCCCTTTGACAGGTCATTCACACTTCCAGGCCCTATTTTCCACACATAAGATGGCAGGGTACATATGGATACCTTTTATTCTAAGAAGCGAACTCCTTTCTGTAGCCATCATCTGAGCTAGATTGGAAATATGTAAAAAGACCCTAGAGTAGAACTATCTTGGTGAGTTGGCCTGAAGTTCTAAGGATCTTCGGGTATATTTTAGGGCCCAATGAGGTCCAACATTATAGAGACCTCAGGGGACCACCCATTTCTTAGTTACCAGGTGGACATGTCTGAAAAAATAGACTGTTGCTTCTCCCCTGGTCGGGGTATTGAGAGGAGCAGAGCCATGGATCATCTATAGTAAGCAAAAACAATCAGGAAGAAAGCAGAATATTCCACAAAGGGAAAAAATATAAGAGTTATCAAGTATTCATTTCACTAACAGCAAAAACTAACAGAACAAAGTTTTATCTCTTTCAATTCATTAGCCTTCTGGATAAGTTTAACACAAATATTGCTATTTTTTGTCATTGGTTTTTTTGTTTTGACTTCTCTGACTGGTGGAGTACATTTTAATGTAAAGCCTCTTACTGTCCTACAGAAAAAATTAGGAAGATTCAGAATGCTTTGAAGAGACATGCAACCAGTGCAGGATGAGAACCTGCTGAACTCCAAGACTCTGGGCTTAAAGGGTTCTTGTCTTCTTCAGATGTTGTCTTGGTTCTGGGCTGAATTTATTGTTGTAGGACCGAGCATCACTTAGCAAGAAGTCATACTCCAGATGCTATGTCCATGCTACCAGTCTGACCATGCTACCTTTACAAAGGAAGCAACGCATGGAAGCAGGAAAGGTATTTGCAGTTTCTTGTGAGTCATCTGCTCTCACATAATTTAATATCCATGGAGCTTTGCTATTTATGGCGCATGTTGAAAGGAGTCGACATATGTAGACATCTTCACTACGTAGCTTTATACTCTTCTTGAATACAAAGATGTAAATTTTGTCACCGTTTATGCAACCTGCTAAAAATCTTGCTATTAATCCATGTGAATGAGTTTTCCTCTAAAATTTTAATTAAAATGTGAATGCTTTGCACACTTCAATCTGTGATACACTACATGTATATTTTGTTTAATTCTGACTGACCATTGGCTAAAAAGAAATTTATTTACTTTTTATATGCTTGAAAATTCTGTCAAACCAACTATTTGTGTTAAAAACTAAGTGCTACAAATTTCTGACTAGTAATAGTGTCCTTTTCACATTCTTGTGTATACTAATGAGTGTTCTAAGAAAAGAAGAGTGGAGATCTGGACAGGTGACTAAGACATTCTAGCCTAAAACAACTGGCATTCAGGGGATGCACAAAGGAGAAAATTCAGCATTATGTAAAAAACAGTGGTGTATAAATATGTACTGTCCAAGTCAAAACTATGCGTACCTTAGAGTTCCTGTAAGTATTGATATTTGGGGCTGGAGAGGTGTGTAGACAACTCTTCCAGATAAACCAACTTCAGTTCTCAGTATTCAAGCTAGGAAGCTCAAATTGTTTATAATACCAACTCCAACGGATCCTACACCTCTGGCCTCCTGCATAATCATGTGCCCACACCCACATGCATACTCGCATCTAAACAAAATTAAAAATAAAATGTTTTATGAAAAAGAAAAATTTAACATTCAAGACAGGCTACTTTGAGCCTCAGTTATGATTAATTAAATCTTTGTCAACCCCAATTCATTCTAGAATAATATAGCTAATTCAGAAGATAGCCATATACTTTGAAATTGTCTATCTAATATTATTCTAATCTACTAGAGGTATTTAATGGTCTAGATTTTTCTATATCTAGTAAAAGCAGAGTAAACATATAGTATTGTTACATTCTTTAGAATATTATTGTAAAAGAGAATAGAGTCAACAAACCCCACCCTTTTTTCTTCTGAAACCTTCTGTCCAGATCCCTTTTGAGCTGTCAATTTTGTTATTATAAATAAATATAATGGTATATATTCTCTCACCATCAATTTTTAATGTGATTGAAAAATGTTAATTAGTTGGAAGGAATTAGAAGGAAAAATATAAAGATTTTATTGTACTAATTTTTCAAAATAGAAGTGTACATTTTGCTGAAGGAATGAAAGAGAAACGTTTGATCAACTGACACTCAGAGATCATCTCTGAGCAATCTGTTAGAATTTCTCTCCCTTTGCAATGTTTTCTGTTCTGTGTTATCAAGAACTATGAATCATAATTTCTGGCAGCTAAAATCAAAGGGGGTGAGAGTCTATTAGCATCCTAAAAATATGCATGCCCTAATGCTCTCTTAAAATATGTCTGCTCAGAGATGGTGCGGATTTCTCAGCCAAGCAAGATGACATTAACTAAGACCCTGGCATGAAGATTTGCTTATTTTAGTTTGCTTAACAATGTAAACCATAGCACAAAAATATTGCTACTCTGTGGCACATAAGTTCTTCTCTCACACTTTGACCCACTGCTTGTTAATATTACATGATAAATGATCAAATCACTTGTGATCACTAATTATTTTGATCATTCACTTACGAAGACAAACTAAAACCATTTTAGAATTAGTCCTTTTTCAGAGAGTGTGCCTTCTTTCTGTCATAAAGGAACCTGGTTTAAATCACTTAGATGGAACCCAGGAGTAAGTGAGAACAACTAATAATTTAAATCAAGACAGCCTAATATGTCTACATAAGTAGCTGATAAATTTCTGGAAAGCTCAAAAGTGATGCTAATGTTTCTCACATTCAGCAGTCCAGGAGCAAATCTGACTTTATTTGCCTTGTCCTCAGGAAGGTTTACTACAGGATTCCAGAAGAATTTTCTAAACTATACCAATATCCGACAGAGTCTTTTGTTGACTCTGGTTACAGGAAAGGGAGTACAGTGATCAGATCTAAGCCAAAGGTGGACACACATTACACCTTTCCGGCAAAGGCCTAATACCTCCACAGAAAGTACAAAGCAGTGACTTGATGCTTCTTCTTCTGCACACTAGAGAACAGGAGCTCGGGAACAGTATCTCCCACTGCATGCCACAGTGTTTTCTTATTAAATTAAAAGCAGCAAATTTATATAAAGGAACACTCCCTCCTGTTTTACTTCACGTAACTACTGTATTTACAACCCTCCAAAATATGGTATGCTTAATGAAAAGTAAAATAGATGCATTTGAAGAGTTAGGTGCAAGGTACAGTGAGATCTAGTCGACAGTGAGAGTGTCGCAGAAAATAATAAAGCACACAAAGAATTCTGAACACAGCTCTGAGGATCATGTGAAGGAAGAGGAGGACTTGGGAGGGAAGCCAGACTTCAAACGAGGCCTGGAGAATACACCTCATTAACAGTTGAGGAAACAGGAAAAAAAATGATGAGTGACAACAAAAAGCCTTAGTGCTACTTTATGCCAAGAAACCAAACTTAATTTTATTCCATTAGCCCACCATTATCCAAAGATGTTTCTTGAAACATGAAATTCAATTATGTGATTATTAATATATTCCAAATGTATTTTATGTGAGTATATATATTGCACATAAAACATAATTTTATATCCAAATGATTGGAAACAGCTAGAGAAATGGCCCAGTAGATAAACCACTTGCCAACAAGCATAAGATCAAACCACATCTCTGGAACCCATGCAAAAGGCAGGCAGAATCGGCCATTGCCAAAATCTCAGCAGTCCTGGGGTTAAAAAAAGGATTCCACCCCCAAAGGCAGTTAGCTAAGTAGACCAGCTGCAACCATTCTAGGTTCCGAGAGAAGACCCTGCCTCAGTAAATGAAGTGGAGACTGATTGAGGAACAGACCTAACATCAACTTCATTTGCTTGTACAAATAAATACACACACACACACACACACACACAGAGAGAGAGAGAGAGAGAGAGAGAGAGAGAGAGAGAGAGAGTTTGGAAGCTGAACAGAGTAGCTTACACTTTTAATTCAAATACTTCAGAGAATCTAAGACAGGATGATACAAACTGTGTGTGTGTGTGTGTGTGTGTTCTCACTCTCAGAAGTTACACTGAGATTTAATCAATTATCCTTCATATAGGATATAGGCAAAATATTAAAGAGGAGAAATAGTTTTTTCTAAAGTACTCTTTTCATAGATTCAACATTTTCTACGTAATAACTTAAATATTCAGAAAGAGAGAGGAAGGGAGGAAGAAAGAGAGAAACAGACAGACAGACACAGGCACAGAGAGACGGAGAGAGGTTGTTGCTGAAGGTGTCACTCATTCCATGAGGTCCCAACTCTCAGCACTGCAGGACTGTTTGTTAAATTACCAGCATGTATTTACCAGAATTTCTTCAAGCCACAGCAATCACCAACATGACTGCCTAAACATGGGCTAGCTGAACAAGGACAACTAACACAGACTGATGAAGGACCAAACCAGGGAGTCCTGAAAGCAGAAGAGACCATCTTCCTGAAGGACCAGCACACTAATTCACCAGTTGCTTCTCTAATCCTCCAATCCAAAACAGTCAGTCCTGCAAACATGTATGTTAGTAATACTCAATGGATTGAGTAGTATGTAATTATATATTTAGAAACAATACATCACACACACACACACACACACACACACACACACACACACACGTACACAAGCCATGAGTTTGGAAAAGAGTAGGAGGGGCAGGTTTAGAGGGAGGAAAGGGAAGGGGAAATGATGTAATTATGATCTTAGAAAAATGAAAGAAATCATTTTTCAAAATCAATTATTTGGCTTTATATCTGCCTTAATTTGCCTCAACCATGGTTTGGGTGCTACTATCTGAGTCTTGTGTGCAGGGATTTGAAGTTCTGGGGTTTGTTATTTCAAATAATTCAAATCAGATCCTGTTCTCAGCTTTATGGTTCTGGATAAAATATCAAAATTTTCTCCATTTTTTATATAGCCAGCTAACATCCCTTTTATATTTTCAGCAACTTGTTAGAAAAAAAATTACCATTTCTATTTTAAGGCTATTTTTTTTTTTGCAGACTTACAACGTGCTTTTTTGTTTTTTATTTAATATGAAAAAAGACTGTTTTTTATAGATTTGCTTCTCCATGTCTATTAACAACAAACACATTGATGTAAAGAACATTGATGTACAAACATTATTGATACAAAATTCGCCTGCTTACATTGTCTTGTCATCAGCAACTACTTTAGCTCCTAGCCCTCCACAGCTACAGTTCTTTTGTTTGTTGGTTGGATGGTCTTTCTTATTTGTTTGGTTTTTCAAGACAGGGTTTCTCTGTATAGCCCTGACTGTCCTGGAACTCACTCTGTAGACCAGGCTGGCCTCAAACTCAGAAATCCGCCTGCCTCTGCCTCCCAAGTGCTGGGATTAAAGGCGTGAGCCACCACTGCCCGGCCCTACAGCTACAGTTCTGTTCTTGTTTTGTGAAAATGTTGGGTGCTGGAGCCACACAGTAGGTGGCCTTCTGAAGGTGAGTTATTTCAAGTGACTTCACACGTTTGGAATCTTCTAAACATCTCTGACAGTAATAATCCATATACCTTCATGTTGGTGAGCTCTGTTCCCTCGTCTGGTCATACATTTAACTCTTGAGCATTTTAATTTAGAGGCAAGTAGAGTACAGAGGTTGGAAACACTCATATGTATATTTCGTGGGAACATAAGCTTTTGCTTTCTTTGGAGAAGTGGAATTTCAAGGATATATAAGCAGGGTACATTTAGCTTTATAATAAACTTCTGACCTATTTTATAAAGTGACAGAAAAATTGTGTATCCATCAATGGGGTATCACAGTTCTAGTCCCTCCACTTCCTAATCAGCACTTGATATTGTCAGCGCTTTCATTTTATTCTAGTAATTTGCTAAGATTTTGATGCTTTTTGCATGAATTTTCATGGGGAATATTGATCTTCATTCTTCATTATTGTCCTTCTGATTTTTTCCCATCGTGGAAATTCTCACATGACAAAGCAGCTTAAGCAATGCCTCCCACTTTTTAAGCAATAGAGAAGACTTGGTTGTATTCTTAATTTATATATGGGCATAATTTAGAAATAAAATCATTCAGCTTCAGAGGTTTCTTTTTCAAGTTCTTAATAGTGGTTTGTCATTTTTTGACAATCACTGAACTATTAAAGTTACCTACTTTATCCTGGTAGTGTTTTTATGGCATTTTTGGTTTTAGAGAGATGATTAACTTCAATTAACTTGTAGGATCAAGTGCATAGAAATATATGCAATGTTCCTGTGTATCTTTACAGGGAAAATGATGGGCCTCACCATTCATTTCTGACATCAGGTTTTGTATCTGCCGTTGCCCTTCTTCCTACCTCCTTCTTCTGTAGGTGCATCAGGTTCAAAGATCTCTGGTTTCGTGTAGGTCATTTTCTCTCTGTTTTCAGAGTTACTGACTTCTGCCTTTATATCTATTAATTTTCACTTCTATTTAATTTTAAAATCTTAAGCTTAAATTCTACTTAAGTTGCACTTCGCCTCTACTCTTTTGAATTATTTCTAGCTTCTTAAAATGAATCCCTGTGACATCTTTTGTTTTCCACTAGAATGTGTGAACATGGTAAATAGTCCTCTAAACACCACATTGACTGTATCAAAAACTATTTGATGCACTATACTTCATACTTCTTGAACAAAAAAACAAATTACAGATTTCTCGTGAGACTTTCTGTTTGATACACTAATCATACAGACACTTTATTGTTATTTGTATTAATAATCAAATTTTATTCAGAGAACATTTCTTGCAGTATTTCAATTATCTTAAACATGTTTCTTAACATTTGCTTATGAGCAATAATATGCCATATGTCTGTGAGGCTCTAACTCCACTCCTGGTACCAATTTCTGTCTTAGTTAGGGTTTCCATTGCAGTGAAGACACACAACGACCACAGCAACTCTTACAAAGGACAACATTTAGTTGAGGCTACTTACTGATTCAGAGGTTCAATTCATTATCATCACATCAGGAAGCATGCCACATCCAGACATGCATGGTTCTGGATGAGCTGAGTTCTACATCTTGTTCCCAAGGCAAAACAGGAGAAGACTAACTTCCAGGCAGCTAGGAGGAGGGTCTCAAAGCCCACCTCCACAGTGATACACACCCTTAACAAGGTCACACCTCCTAATAATGCCACTTCCTGGGCCAAGAATATTCAAACCACCACACCTCGCTACAACTGCTAAATGAATACTTAAAAACATCATGAACTATCCTTGTGTGGTATGTACCCTACATATGACACCAAGATCCACTCGGCACATAGTAAAATCCTTTGTTGGTTTCCTACTCATTCTTCTGATCTAAGAAAGAAGTATAAAACAAACCCATAAGAAATGCAGGCTTCTTCTTCTCCTATTGACCAGTGAATGTTCAATGCATTTTCTGAAACACTATTATTTGAGGATGTGCTTCTAGGATGGCCATGCTTCCTTAGGTAATTTCCTTTCACCATCCTTCTTTATCCTAGGTTGATCCTTGTTTGTTTCTGCTTGGCTCTAAAGCAAAGGTAACGTTTTAATGACACTAATAATTTTTACTATTAGTGTTTTATGGCATATCGTTTCCTATGTCATTGCTTTTTCTGTTTATTGTATTTGACATGAATCTTTTATAATCAATTGTATTGTGTTTTAATATAGCCTAAAATGTTAATTTTATTGATACAACTATAAATAGAGATACGTTTACACTTATACTCAACTATTATAGCATACATATCAGGTTCTGTTATGTTTGAAAACTCCATTTTCCTGTCCCTGACTTTTCTCACTCTTGAAATTATTTTTAGTATTCCACTCAATTGAGTTCTGAATCATATTTCGCTGTATATTTTGCTTATTTTGTGCTGATTCTAAGAATTATAATATCTAACTTTCCATTGCTCACTTAGAACCAACATTTCAGCACTTAAAGTAGAGTTGGTGATGGTGCATTCCTTTCTTCATGATTTGAATGATCCAGACTTCAGTCACTGAAATCTTTTATAAGAAAACCATACTTTTCAGCTGTTTTTCAGAATTTTCTCTTCTTCCCTGGTGGCAGGTGCAGATGAGTTTACTGAGCACCTTCAGTCTGTGGATTTATATCTTTCTCAGTTATCATTTCACTTCAAATATATTTGTCCTGTAAGCTCCTCATCTTCTGAGACTCTTGTGACATGCATATAATAGCCCTTAGTTTAATGTAATGGATTATTGAGATCTTTTACCTCCATCCTTTAGACTGTACAATTTTTATTGATGTACTCTCTAGCTCACTGACTCTTTGCTCATCTACATATTTGGGTCTCTTTGTCTCCTTGTATGGTAAAATATCTTTATATCTTAATATATAATTCAAAATTTTAGTACAAAGTTTCCATCTTATATTCCTTTATAACTTTCAAATATTATGTAGGCGTTATTTATATGAGTACTCAACTACCCTGGGAAACTTTTATAACAAGATGCTTTGAAGTCTTTATCTGGCAATTCTAAAAGCACTAACATTTTAGCATTGTTTTTTATACTTTGCCCCCAAAACCTGAGATTTGGCTGTCTTCTTGTTGTTGTTTTGTTTTGTATTTTTGTTTTGTTTCTTTTGTTGTTGTTTTGTTTTGTTTTGTTTTGTCTTGTTTCGAGACAGGGTTTCTATGTATAGCTTTGGCTGTCCTGGAACTCACTCTGGTTGGGGCCAGGCTGGCCTCAAACTCAGAAATCCACCTGCCTCTGCCTCCCAGGTTCTGGGATTAATTTTTATCTATTTGTTTTGCTTTGGCAAACAATCATTCTACTTGGGTTCAAGTGTTACATATCTTTGTTCATGACTTCAATGTACATTGCTGTTCAGCAAGCCAACATGTGTTTGTCACACAATGACTGATCTAGAACCTGATCAGTAGCTCATATCTTCATTCATTCTCAAGTGCCATGTGCCTTTTAAGATTAGATCAATGTACATTGCAATCAAGGGTGACACTAAGGTTTTATAAACACTCCCAAGGGATTGGTATGGTGTAGTGTCTTAGCTACAGTTTCTATTGCTGTGAAGAGACACCATGACCACAGTAATTCTTATAAAGGAAAGCATTTAATTGGGACAGTTCAGAGGTATAGTCCATAATTCTCATGGAGGAGAAGAAAGATGGAGTCACAGAGACAGACATGGTGCTGGAGAAGTAGCTTGGAGCTCTACATCTAGACCAGCAGGAGGCAAGATGAGAGAAACACACTGGACCTGGCTTGAGCATTTGGACCCTCAAAGCCCATCCCTAGTGACACATTTCCTCTATGAAGCCACTCACCTCCTAATAGTGCCACTCCTGTGGGTCTATCAGGGACATTTTCATTGAAAGCACCACACAAAAGTAAGTTCCCATGGCCCGAAAATTTCCTTACTACTTTCTCATTCCCTATAATTCCATATTACATGGCTTTACACTTTCCTTTGACACATATTTTTTTATAACTGGATAGTACTCAGGGCCAAACAGAAAAAGAAAAGCTGACATTTTTAGTCTTTAATAGTTGAATCATTTGTGGACCTTTGTCTACACCACTGCTACTGACAAAAAGTCTCTTTCCTTGTGTCTACAATTAGAAAGATTTTCCCTGAGGTGTCTAAGCTATGTGAATTCAGGATAGGCTACATACAAGAAAGAACAATGATAAATCCACTGTCAGTTTAGAGTTCTCAAATAACTGCCTCATCATTCTGTCCAGGTTTATGCCCTGCCCCTCATAAGAGTAGCAGCTAGATCACTTCCTCCAATTTACCTAGAGCTACAAACCTGGAAAACTGAAGACCATTCAGTTGTTTGTTTGTTTGTTTTACACCTATCCACTATAAGTTAAGCTTTTATAGTATATAGTTGCTTTAAAAACATTTTATACAAGAAGATTTTTCTGAAGAAACCCTTAAAAGAAGAGAGATATAAGGTGTGAATGAGTGAGTGAGAGTAAATGAAGGAGGAAGGAAAGAAAAAAGTGGAGAAATGAGTAGAGATGAGTGGACAGACCAGAAGGAAAGGACAGAGAGAGGAAGAGAAAAGGAGGTAAAGTAAAAGAAGTATGGTCGATCAATCACCTAGTGTGGAAGCAAGGTCAATAAAATATGGCAACTCTCTACTCTGTCAAGAAAGAGACTATCGTGAGGAAGCTTCAATGTGAGAGGTTTTGGTGGTGGTGGTGGTGGTGGTAGTGGTGGTGGAGGTGGTGATGATGGTTGTGGTAGTGGTGGTGGT
>NW_022196897.1:32773790-32780723 GCF_008632895.1 Mastomys coucha | reverse complement strand
TGGTGGTGGTGATGTGGTAATGGTGAGGTGGTGGTGGTGCAGGTAGTGGTGGTGGTGGTGGTGGTGATGGTGGTGGTGGTGGTTACAAACTGGAACAGAAATATCACTTTTCAAAATATCAGAAGTTAAAATGAATATCCTGGAAATGGTGAGGCAGTAGGAAGAGAAGCTGCCAGTTACCGGTGTACCTAAATAGAAGAATGATGCATAACATAGTCTGGGAGAAGAGGACAGGGCAGTATGCGAGCACATCTTTAACAAGGCTCCCAACATTTTTCTGACAACAATAACAGTCTGAGAGCAACAGCCTCTTAGATGAAAAACAATATCAAACTGATTATAAAGGAAAGCATATGAATTATTTCTGAATTTTTCTTCATTTACCTTTTGCCCTGTAATTTCATTTGAAGTAAGTACAGATCAGATGTCTATATCCGGTATCAGTTGTATTGAGCCTAAGGCATTTTTCAATGGTAATCTAATCAGACTTGGGATGAAGCTAGTTAGGTGACTGGTTCCTTAGTACCACAGTTACTTTCGATTGTCAACTTGACACAGTGTAGAATCATATGAAGAAATCATGACTGAGGATTCACCTAGGTCCTATTACCTGTGGACATGTCAGTGAATCATTTTCTTGATGGCTGATTGATGTTGGGAGGGCCTAGTCTTTATGGGCACATATCCTGATATGTAAAAAGAAAGGTAGCTAAGCATAAGCTTGAGAGGAAGACAGGAATCAACATTTTTCTGTGGCTCTTGTTTTTGTTCCTGCTTGAGTTCTTACCCTGACCTCCCTCAGTAATGGACTGTGGCATGGAAATATAAGACAAATGTTCCTCCCCAGTTGCTTTTGGTCCAAGTATAATGCCGCAAAAAATATACTGAAACTAAAACACTAAGCATGCATGAAGCCCTGAATTCAATCGCCAAAACACACACATACCCACACACACCCCACCCCACCCCACCCTACACACAATAGATGTGGTCATAGAGGTAACAAGATCAAGAGAGAAAAATTATCTGTAGCTATATTGGAAAGTTTAACCAGCCTAAGTTTGAGGAAGCCTTGTCAAGAACCAACCAAACAAAAACTAAAATAAGCATTATTCATGATATGGTAATATAATGAAAAATAATTTAATTTTCAAATTTAAAACATATCTTTCTTGCTCATTGTTCTATTCTATGTTGCTGTTCTTAAAGGGAAACAGACAAGCTAGGCCAATGCGAGCAATACCCAGTACCAGACAAGACACAGGGATGAAGTAAATTTTTCACTCAGTGTATCAGTTGTGAAAAAGTAAGATTATAAGAACAGCTATTAACAAATCTATACAGAGATATGGGTGTCAATCTTTGCCTAGTGCTTTCAGCTCCATACAGTCTCATGGAAATACATGGAAATGGCAAAATACTCTTACTATCAACTTGGACAGTGTTCTGATTCTTGAACAGAAATGGAATTATAATCCGTTTAGCTGGGCTGAACCAATAGACAACTCCCTTTTCCTAGTTAGAAACAGAATAGAAGCATAAATCAATGTGTATTCACTGACCTATAGCTTTTCTTACCTATAATAAATTTCAGATTTTACCACTGATGATATCATAGACTTTTTGAAAGCCTAAATGCCTTCTCTGAAAGGAAAAGTAAGGTTGTTTACCCAAGACTGGCCAAGAGAAAGACCCGAGATCTACTTGCTCTGTGGAAAGTTAAGTGTATTGTTTAAAAAGTTTTAAAAATAGCCAGGCAGTGGTGGCACACTCCTTTAATCCCAGCACTTGGAAAGCAGAAGCAGGTGTATTTCTGAGTTTGAGGCCAGCCTGGTCTACAGAGTGAGTTCCAGGACAGCTAGGACTACACAGAGAAATCTGTCTCAAAAAAATTTTTTTGATTAAATAAATAAAAATAAAAACAATCTGCAAAGAGTGAGAAGTGCTCTCCACTCTAATTTTTCTCTCAGTCACCAAATTCCACAAGGCATCTCCTGGGAACTCACTGGTCAGGCTGGCCAGAGAAGCAAGTCAGCTGTCTTCAGACCTTCATGTCCATCCTCACCTTCAAATGCAATGCCATAGTCTTATCCCCAGCTCTAGAACCAACTACTTGGCCTCTCCCTATTTCAATTCCCATTCTGGTGGGACACCCTACTTTTCTCCCTCTTGTGTACCTTTTTACTCCCCTCCCTTCTACCCTATCTCCATTTCTACATGACAGCTCCCAATATCTAGAATCGTGTTTTGCCAGGAACCCCCAGTGGCCTCATCTGCCAGAAACTCAGGTACATTCCCTACCAAGCAACCCACAGACACCACACTCTTCTAAGAACAGGAGAGGACCACAAAAACAAGGAAATAGAATACCCACTCGACAAAGACAGGGTCATATATGAACACATAGAATTCCTAATAATCTCAAACCCAGATGCTTAGCTATCATCCTAAAAGTACAATCAATAACAGTTAGGACAATGGGTCCCCACTACAGCCCAACAACCCCCTACTACAGTAAACTATGAGAAATGCAATGCACCTGGAAACACAAGACAGTGAATTCAAAACACTGTTTATGAATGTGTGAGAGGTCCTAAAAGAAGAATTGGACAAATCCATTCAAGAAATATATGAAAACACAAATAGACAGTGGAAGGAAATGAAGACAACAAAGAGGATATGAAAGTGTAAGTACAATCAATAAAGAAAACCCAAATTTATGGAAATCTGGAACTGAAGAAATGAAGAACACTAAGGAGAACACGAACCATACAGAACCGAGAGAGAGAGAATGTTAAAAGCTGTAAGGGAAGGGATACAGGTAACGTATAACAGCGTATTAGAATAGCACCTGACTTTTCAATGGAAACCCTGAAGTTCTGAAGAACCTAAGTAGATATTGTACAAACTCAAAGAGACTTCAGATGCCAACACTGGTCATAACATCAAGCAAAACTTCAATCACAATAGATGAAGAAAGATTTGCTTCGTAAAACCAAATTTAAGCAGTATCGGTCTATGAACCCAACCCAACAAAAGGTAATAGAAAGAAAACTTTAACCCGACGAGCTTAAGAACACATAAAACAGAAGGACTAAATAATATTGACCAGCAAGTCAATAGAGGGGGAACATAGCACAACGAGACAACAAGAATCAACACTCACTAATATCTCTTGACATCTGTGGTCTCAAGTACCCAATAAAAAGGCAATGACTGAGATAATGGATGTACAAACAGTATCCATCTTTCTTCTGGATCCAAGATACATACTTTAACATCAAGAATAGATACCACCTCATAGTAAAAGAATGAAAATAATGATATTTCAAGAAAATAGGACTAAGAAGCAAACTGGTGTGGCTACTTTAATATCTGACAAAACAGACTTCATGCCAAAACTTATCAAAGGAGATAGAAAGAACAGGAAATGTTCACCAAAAGAAAAATATTTATCAAGAGGATATTGCAATTGGTTGTTTGTTTGTTTGTTTGTTTTATGCTGACAATTGTCCTTTCAGGATCTGTGAAGAATTGTGTTGGTATTATCTTGATGGGTATTGCATAAAGGTTGTAGATTGGTTTTAGTAGGATGGTAATTTTTATTATATTTATATTAGAGATCCCCAAGCATGGGTGATCATTCTATCTTTTGATACCTTCTTCAATTTCTTTTCTTCATTGTCTTAAAGTTTTATCGTACACAGCTTTTACTTGCTTGTTCAGAGCTACCCCCAAGATAATTTATTATTTTTTTGAGACTATTGTAAAAAAGTATTGTTTTCTTGCTCCCCTTGTTGGGAGTCCTAGAGCCAAAAGGAGAAATGGGCACAAGTCCTCATCCCTAACCTAGAAGCTACTTTTGAAATGATAGCCACTTACAAATGAAAAATTAGTTTTCTCCAAAAGAGTGTCACTAGGGAAACATATCCGTCCTAAGGATAGGTCCCATTCCCAGCAGGAGATGGGCAACACAAAATGAACTCCTCAGCATCATTGCATCTTTGAAGACTCCTTGCCTCATAATGTTCAGTTAGTGCTTTTTTCTTTGTTTAATGTTAAAAGTACTTTCCATATATTATGGCTTCTGATTTTGTTTTTTCATGGGATTCCACTGTATCTGAACTTGTGTCTCTGCATCTATATGTGTTTCTTGTGCTTGTTCATTGACTGTTTTTTATCTGTTATTTTGTTCTATTCTAATTTGTTCATTTTTATTTTGTTTTTTTTTTAATTTTTATTCCTTAGATGTCTGTTTTCTAATGAGAGACAGAAAGGGTATGTTCAAGACTAAAAGGAAGAGTAGGGGGAACTGGGAGGAGTGGATGAAGAATACTATAACCATAATATAATTGTATGATGAAAAAAGTCTTTTCAATTTAATGAAAAAAAAGAGAAGTGAAATGAGCATCATGACCAAGGTTGGCCCTTGGTCTGACTAGAGAATTTCTTCTGGGAATTAATTTCCAATTAATGAAACTCACAAATCTTTTCAGAGGACAAATTGACATGAAAGCAACATAGAGGATTTCTTATCCCAGCTAGCCACACTATTCTCCATGACCTGACTCAGTATTCTCTTACCTTTTAAAAATACAGACAGATAACATATCTTGCAGAGAACTGCCTTAATGATAATTCTAAGATTCTCATTCTTAATTATAACTGAATATTCAAACTCAGTCTTTAAAAGTATATTGTAATACCTCAATCTACCTCCAAAGGAAGATGTTCCAAACACCTCCCCTTTCTCAAGGTCCTTAATCACATTTGCTTTGTTGTGTAATGTGATAAATCCACAGTTTACAGTAATTAAGGTGGGGACCATATTTGGTGACCATTATTCAGGGTACCATAGCCACACAGGATTCTGTGTTATATGTTCTTTATCAGATAACTTCTCAAAAGATGAAGTAGAACTGATTTGATTTATAAGGTCAGTTGTATTATAAGGAGTATGTACAGAGAGCTTACTGGGGATTCTTTGTAAATATATGGGATCATATATTATAGGATTATAAAAACTCATAAAAGACATGGAAATACTATTGGAATCATAACAGTCCAAAGACTTGAAACTGAAGTGTTTTTTTTTTTCTATAATCCAAAATAGCCATGAATTTGAAAGGTTTCTCTCTATATGACAATAGAAATTAATAGGTTGCTGATCACCAAATAAACAAGAAGCAACCAGAGAAATAAAGATGTCCTTGACCCCTCTCCCCTTGGCCTTATATTGACTGAACTCAAACAGAAGGCAAAGGGCAAGAGTGCCTGATTAATGCAACCTATTGAGTTTCGCCTGCCAGGGCACCAAAAAGGGTGAAGAAGGATAACAGACAAATGTAGGAGGAGAAACAGAAGAGCTTGGAAAGTCCTATTGTTTGCCCTTCATCATCTGTGCTTGTCCTTTGTCCAGATCAAAAACACATGTCACTAATATAGGCAACACAGAGCCCCATCTGTTGCTACCTTAGTACAGAATCATATTAATTCAGCCATATGCACAACAAAAACCTGAAACCTATACAATATATCAAAAGAATGAAATAAAGTGGGCCAAAGAAAGAATTAACAAAATAGAGTTGTGGCTACAGCCTTGTAACAAAGTTGGTACCCCAGGTTCTATCACAGGGGATTTTTTCTTTATCTTCTGCCAGCTCCTGAGATGCTACAGTTTTCCTAGTGAAGAACTTTAGTCTTTATTCCCGCAAGATTATGTTCTGAACACTACTGACTTTATTGGACATTCATAATTTCCCCTCAACTATTATAATTAGATACAGGGGTTCATGAAGCATCCCAATTAGTAGTCTGACTGAGAGATATGAAGTTCCATCCCCTTTATAAAACAGGTATCCAATCATTCCTGGGTAACCAGAACCAATCTTCCCTAATAGTCCAGTAGCCACAAATACTTTTTGTGTGGTGGGGGTAGGGAACTTAAGAAACGTAATTAGGTCCCTGGAGAAAGCACTTCTTTTATTAAGATTAAAACATCCAAAGCTATAAAGCCCAAGTTCACTCGTCATACATAGAGATGTGTTCAATGGATTCAGAAGATAAACTAGAGTGAAGTCACCCTCTTATTCAGTCCCAGCCCTTCACTCCTGCAAACATGCCTTTCAGCCATGGGATTAACATCATGAGATACAACACTTCAGCATATATATTACACCTTTCAAGGTAGCACTTCTCCCACCTCAGAAAGAAGCACACACAAGAAGTAGAGTAATAATGAGCTTTGTCAACACTATAGTTTACTTCCTCTGGGAAGCATACGCATCCTGCTGTCTATGAGCTAGATTAGTTCAATCAGCTATGCTCACCTTGGTAACTCAAGCCAAATGTCTGACTACCAGACATAGACATTTTCCACACGTAAAAAACACCTCAGAGAGTACACATCTACCACCAATCCTAAAGACTCTTCCATCAACGACTGCTGTCATATACCCCTATAAGTCACACACTTTTTACCATTTCATCCTTGAAAAAGACCATGTTAATCACACTCATTTTGTGCCTGCTGATAAAGGAGAGGCACAATATGGCACTCCATGATTCTTAATTACTTCAAAATCCCATGGGTCAGCATCAGCACAGTATCTTCTACTGTCATCGGTCACCTCCAGGAACAGGGCATAGAGATTATGCTGGGTTTTCTCATAAAAGTTTTACTGACTGCTTGACTGAAGGACTCTTGTGGTGTGCAATGGGCAGCTGAGTATATTATATTAATACCTAAATGTTTTTCCCATTGTAGGACTCAATGGCATCTATGACATTTATTCCCATTTGGCTCTAGACCACCATTAAGTGTACAAGTGTACTCCTCGGTGCACCAATATATTGTGCCCAGGTGGCTAACAACACATTAAATCCTCAAACTTAAATAAAGTCAATAATATATATATATATATATATATATAT
>NW_022196897.1:32746491-32773780 GCF_008632895.1 Mastomys coucha | reverse complement strand
TATGTATACATATACATATATAAATGTTCTATTCTTGTTTTCCTCCTTCAATTAATCTTTAGACATTTCTCATACACAAAACAGTGTCCTGCTATTAAATCTTAGCAGGGCTCTTTTTGGGTGTGATCTATTTCCTTCTTAAGAGACATTATACTTTTCGCTTCAGTTTCTCTTATTTACCCTTTTTATTGCCATGGCTCTGTAATCTTAGGCAAGTGACTTCACATATATGAGTCTCCTATTGCAAAGAGAGTTAGTGAAGAGGGAGATGGCTCAGTTGCTGAAATGATTCCCATGCAAGTGTGAGGACCTATACTCAACTACCCAAAGCCATATACAAAGAGTAGATCAAGGTAATGTGTAGTTATAATCCCAGTAGTAGGGATGTGAAGACAGACAGAACCTGGAGGCATACTAGCCAGCGAGCATAGCCTGCTCTTTGAGCTGTAAACCAGTGAGAGACCCTGGCTCTTAAGAAATGACATCCTAAGGTTGAACTCTAGCATCCTCACATGGGCAAACAAATGTGTACCTACATAATCATGAGCCAAAACGGAAAGGTAACCAAATCTATTTTATAGGGATGGTACAATGAAAAAAATGACAGTTAAGTATAAACTCTACTAAGAATTTCCTTGGACACAAGAAGCACAAAATATTGCAACATTCCATATATATATATGACAATAATATTTTCTCCTAGTTCACATCTTCCACCGGGACAGATCATTAACGTGTCTGTACCTCTGAAGACCCCACAATCTGAAGACCTCCCAGAGCATCTGTTGCACCCAGAGCAACAGGTAAGGGACCCTCACAAATAACAGCAGCAGCTGGGATCCCTTAGGAGCACAGTGGATGTGGGACCCCTCCCTTACACTTGATCTCTACCTCCCTCTGGCCTGTGCCTTACCAGGGAAGGTCAGCATGTCTGCCCCTCTAAAGAAAGCACAGTCTGAAGGCCTCCCAGGAGTTCTGCTGCAGCCAGAGGAACAGATCATCTGCAAGTATGCCCCTGTGAAGATCCACACAATCAGAAGGCTTTCAAGGAGATCTACTGTAGTTAGGGTCAAAAGTCTCCTAGGGGACCTCCAGCAACTCAGGGACATAGGAGGTAGGTTTCAAACAGAGACATCCAGCCAGTTAACACCAGAGATAAACAGATGGCAAGAGGCAAGCACAACACCATAAGCAATAGCAGCTAATATACTCTAGCACCATCATAACCTAATTCTCCCACCACAGCAAGATCTGTATACAACATACTTGAAAACCATGATGCTGACCTAAAATCCTATCTCATAAAGATAATAGAGTCCTTTAAGGAGGATATAAATAATTTACTGAAAGAAATACTGGAAAACACAGGTAAACAGGTGGCAACTCTTAAAGAGGAAACAAATATACCCCTTAAAGAAATACAGGAAAACACAATTAAACAGGTGAAAGAATTGAACAAAGCCATCCAAGACTTAAAATAGAAATAGAAACAATGAGAAAATCACAACAGAGGCAACCTGGGAAATGGAAAACCTAGGAAAGAGGCCAGAAACATCAACAACAGAATATAAGAGATAGAAGAAAGAGTCTCAGGTGTAGAAGATACTGAGAAGATACTGACACAACAGTCAAAGAAAATACAAAGCATAAAAAACTCCTAACCCAAAGCCTCCAGGAAATCCAGGATACAATGAAAAGACCAAACCTAAGAATACTAGGAATAGAAGAAAGCAAAGATTTCCAGATTAAAGAATCAGAAAATGTCTTCAAAAAAAATCACAAAAGAAAACTTCCCCAACCTAAAGAAAGTTGTACATAAATGTACAAGAAGTCTACAGAACACCAAATAAATTGGACCAGAAAAGAAAATCCTCTTGGAATAAAACACTAAATGCACAGGACAGAGGAAAAAAAATATATATATATATATATAAAGCTGTAATGGGAAAAAGCCAAGTAACATATAAAGGCAGACCTATCAGAATTACAACAGACTTCCCAACAGAGATCCTAAATTCCAGAAGAGCCTGAACAGAGGTCTTGCAGACCCTAAGAGAACACAAATACCAGCCCAGGCTACAATACTCAGCAAAACTCTTAATCACAATAGATATTTCATGACAAAACCAAATTTAAACAATTTCTATCTACCAATTCAACCCTACAGAGAATTCTAGAAGGAAAACCCCAACACAAGGAGGGAATTTACACCAAAGAAAAAATAAGAAGTTAGTCATCTCACAACAAAACAAAAAAGGGAAAACACATACACATAATGCCACTACAGCAACAACAACATAACAAGAACTAACAATCATCTCTATTTTATATCTGTCAATATCAATAAACTCAATTCCCCAATTAAAAAAAAATAAGGTAACAGTAGTCTGCAAGCAGGATCTAACATTTTGCTGCATACAAGAAACACACTTCAATAACAAAGACAGACACTACCTCAGAATAAAAGGCTGGATAAAAGGCCTCCAAGAAAATGGTCCCAAGACACAGTGGGGGTAGCCATTTTAATATCTGATAAAACATTAAACCCCATACAATAATAGTGGGAGACTTCAACACCCCATTCTCACCAACAGACAGGTCATTGAAACAGAAACTAAATAGACACACAGTAAAACTAATAGAAGTTATGCACCAAATGGATTTGACAGATATATACAGAACATTTCACCCCCAAACAAAAGAATATGCATTCTTCTCAGCACAAAACGGTACCTTCTCCAAAACTGACCATATAATTGGATAGAAAGCAAGCCTCCACCAGTGCAAGAAGACTGAAATAATCCCATGCATCCTATCAGATCACCACAAACTAAGGCTAGACTCTCATTAGATGTTGAAAAAGCATTTGACAAAACAACATACCTTCATGTTAAAAGTATTGGAGAGATCAGAAATTCAAGGCCCATTCTAAATATAATAAAACTAATATACAGCAAACCAACAGCCAATATCAAATTAAATGGAAAGATACTTGAAGCAACCCCACTAAAATTAGAGACAAGACAAGGATGCCCACTCTCCCTGAGTCTATTCAATGTAGTACTCAAAGATCTAGCTAGAGCAATAAGACAACAAAAAGAGATCAAAGGAATACAATTTGGCAAAGTCAAGGTGTAGTATCCATAAGAGACTGCAAAAATTCTACCAGAGAACTTCTACATCTGATAAACAACTTCAGTAAAGGGGCTGAATATAAAATTAACTGAAACAAATCAGTAGCCTTTCTTTATACAAATAATAAATGAGCTGAGAAAGAAAGTAGGGAAACAACATCCTTTAAAATAATCATAAATAATGTAAAATATCTTTAGGTAACCTTAACCAAACAAGTGAAAGGTCTGTATGACAAGTACATCAAGTCTCTCAAGAAAGAAATTGAAGAAGACCTTAGAAGATGGAAAGAACTCTCCCACACATGAATTGGTAGAATTAATATAGTAAAAATGGCCATACTACCAAAAAGAATCAACAGATTCAACACAATCCCCATCAAAATTCTAACACAATTCTTCAAAGACATAGAAAGAGAAATTCTCAAATTTATCTGGAAAAACAAAAAACACAGGATAGTGAAAACAATTCTTAAAAGTAAGAGGACTTCTGGAAGAATCACCATCCCTGGCC
Organism: Mastomys coucha; assembly: GCF_008632895.1. Lineage (NCBI taxonomy): Eukaryota > Metazoa > Chordata > Mammalia > Rodentia > Muridae > Mastomys > Mastomys coucha. The sequence continues at coordinate 32,770,135 of NW_022196897.1, read as the reverse complement.
TCAAGCTGTACTACAGAGCAATAGTGATTAAAAAAAAAATTGCATGGTATTGGTTCAGAGATAGAGAGGTCCATCAATGGAACAGAATTGAAGACCCAGAAATAAACCCACACACTTATGGACAGTTGATCTTTGACAAAGAAGCCAAAAATTTACAATGGAAAAAAGAAAGCATCTTCAATAAATGGTGCTGGTCTAACTGGCAATCTGTATGTAGAAAAGTGAAAATAGAAATATATTTGTCACCTTGCACAAAGCTCAAGTCCAAGTGGATCAAAGACTTCATCATAAAACCAGATACACTGAATCTAGTAGAAGAGAAAGTGGGAAAGAGCTTGGAACTCATTGGCACAGGGGAAATTTCCTAAACAGAACTCCAATGGCTCAGGCTCTAAGATCAAGAATTGATGAATGGGACCTCATGAAACTAAACAGCTTCTGCAAGAAAAAGACAGTCAATGGGACAAGTTTAGCAACCTACAGATTGGATAAAAAAAACTTCACTAACCCCACATCTGATAGTGGGGTTAGTATATACATATACTGATATAAATATAAATATAAGTACATATATATACATATATATACATACATACACACACACACAATACATCAAGAACTCAAGAAGCTAACCTCCAAAAGAACAAACAACTCAATCAAAAAATGGCGTAAAGAGAATTCACAACAGAGGAATCTGGAATGGCCGAGAAGACTTAAAGAAATGTTCAAAGTCCTTAGTGATCAAAGAAATCCAAATCAAAACGACCCTCAGATCCTACCTTATACCAATCAAAATGGCTAAGATCAAAAACTCGGGTGACAGCACATGTTGGCAAGGATGTGGAGAAAGAGGAACACTCCTCCATTTCTGGTGGGAATGCAAACTGGTACAAGCACTATGGAAATCAATCTAGAGATTCCTTGGAAAATTGAAAATCGGTCTACCTGAAGACCCAGTAATACCACTCTTGGGCATATACCCTAAAGATGCCCCACCATGCCAAAGGGTTACATGCTCCACTATGTTCATAGTAGCCTTATTTATAATATCAAAAGCTGGAAACAATCCAGATGTCCCATGAACAAAAAATGAATATAGAAAATATGGTTCATTTACACAATGGAATACTATTCAGCTATTAAGAACGAAGAGGTCGTGAGTTCTGCAAGCAAATGGATGGAACTAGAAAATATGCTGAGTGAGGTAACTCAGACTGAAAAAGGCATTCATGGTATGTACTCACTAATAAGTTAATATTAGTCGAAGATGTACAGAATACCTAGGATACAATCCACAGAACTCAAGAAGGTTAACAAGCAGAAGGGCCCAAGTGAGGTTGTTTCAATTCCACTTGGGAGGGAGAAGAAAATAATCATTGGAGGCAGAGGGAGGGAGGGAAATTATTAGTAGAGGAAGGTAGAGGGGAAAAGGGGTTTGATCAGATACTACGGGAGTAAAACAGGAGAGAAGCCCTAAGGGCCAACAGAATGAATGGAAATATTTAACCTCTGGGATGGGGGGAGGTGGGCGGACCCTCTAGAATGTACCAGAGACCTGGGAGGTGATAGACACTCAGGACTCAAAGGGAGGGATCTTAGATTGAAATGCCCAACAGTCAGTGGGAAAAGGGAAATCATAGAGTCCACCTCCTATGGAAAGACCAGACATCAAGTGGAGGGATGAGGCTGGCATCCCACAATCAAAAATTCTGACCCAGAATTGTTCCTATCTAAGAGAACTTCAGTGACAAAAATGAAGAAGAGACTAAGAGAAAGAAGGTTCAGTGACTGGCCCAAATTGGGATCCAGCTCAAGGAGAGACTCCAAGGCCTGACACTATTTCTGATGATGCAATGGTGTGCTTGCAGACAGGCTGTCCTCTGAGAGGCCCAACAAGCAACTGACTGAGACAGATGCAGATACTTACACCCAACCATTGAACTGAAGTCATGGACCCCTGTGGTTGAATTAGGGAAAAGCTGGAAGAAACTGAAGAGGAGGGCAACCCCATAGGAAGACCAGACGTCTCAACTAATCTGGACCCCTGAGATCTCACAGAGACTGAGCCACCAACCAGGCAGCACACATAAGCTGATCCAATGCCCTTGACACGTATACAGCAGAGGACTGCCTGTTCTGACCTCAGTGAGAGAAGACTTGCCTAACTCTAAGAAGACTTGAGCCCCAGGGAGTGGAGAGGCCTGGCATGCATCAGTGGGGAAGGGATCATCCTCTTGGAGACAGGGGGAGGAGGAATGGGATGAAGAACTATGGGAGGAGGCAATGGCTGGACTGTAAAAAAAATAAAAATAATAATCATTTTAAAAAGGAAAGAAAATAATATTGACCAAAACAGTGTTCCAAATATAAATGGTTAAGGAGATGTTAATATTACAAACCTAACTAGCTTAAGTCAAATGATTCTACATTGGAGAAGTCACTCAAAATATTATTTGTGGTATTAAAGTCTAATTTAAAGTTTCAAGATATGTAACTGTCCTTGGAGTTTATTCTCCTTCAGGCATCTACTTCTGAAGACAATAGTCTATAGGATTTCCAGATATACCAGTAAAAGACAAATGTATCATAAATTGATATTTTAATTGCTCATGAGTGGGACTGATGCTGAGCCTTGAGTGTACTTAGCAGGTTTTGTTTTCCACGAAAGCCTTTATTTCAGTTGACATTAGCAATCAGATTGGGCATCTTAGCTCCAGTGCAGCAATTATGTCAAGCTCAGCCTGGGAGGGAAAAGCGTTCTGTGGAGAGTAGTTGCCCTTGCTCAAAATGAAACTGAACAAGGAGGAAGGATACTCCCTGAATTCATCCTACTTCAGGAATGTCAGAGTTCTTACAGAAACCCGGTAAGAAAAATGAATGCTAGAGAGCTGCACTCCACCTTATATGACAGAAGTAAATGTGAAAATAGTAAAGCTGACTGCAGAAAATTCACAAACGTGCTTGCTTCCCTATTGCCTGGGAAGAAAGTATAAGAAAATGGCTTCTCCACATGTTTTAATTAAATTTGGGGGAACGCCCTTTGTAAAAACTGATGCTTTCATTTGGGATGCTCATTCAAATTGCTTTAAGAACCTACGTTTTGGAGAATGACCATATGTATATTTTATGCAGGCTTTGGGGAAGCATCTTTCTTAATAACAAAAAGGTGTAATATATAAACTCAAAGTTTAGAGTCATTCATTAGAAATTCATCCATCTCAAATACTTCTCCAATGTGTAAAATTGAGATACAAAACAGCCATTCCATAATGTGCTTCAAGATGTACCAGATGTATTTCTCCATTCTTGTGGGAACCTGTGGATTAGCCTTCCCACATGAGCAATCCCTGGGCAGGAAGATCATTTCCTCCTACTTTCCCCACCAACTCTGTTGCAATTTGCAGGACATTATGGGATATTTGCCACAATATGTGGGACATTTTGGTCTCTCCCTGGAATTTTGCAAGCATGCAGTAACATGGTTTGAAGCAGAAACCAAGATATTTGTTTCATATGGTGAGAGCTAACATAACATAATACTTCAGGATGGGACCAGGAGCTTGCCTTCCTTTTCCAAAGCCATTAGCACTGACAGTGCATCCCATTTATTTAGTCAAACTGCAAAATGGAAAGGCATAACCATTAGCTACAGATATCCCTGCTGATTTAACAGCGCTAGAGATTGCAACATCATATCTCGATGCTGGCAGGAAGCAAAGGAGGCTGGCAAATCCATCCAAAAGTGGGTTCTCCTTTTACGAGAAGTTTAATCTCTGCCATTCTGTTTGCTGTGGACAGCACAAAGTTTGAACAATAGTAAATTGTTAGTCTTATACTTTAATAATTTGATAGGCCTGACAAAACCAGAAACTGTCTACTTCTAAGCAAGATCTCAAATTCTTTACATAATATAGCTTTTTATTTCATCAATTGATTTTTAGATAAACCTTCTCTTGAAGAATAAAAGCTCAGTTTAGGGATAAAATGCTTTCTGACCATGAAAACACAAAAACCTGAATATTGTAAAACCATAAATTTTAAAAGAAATATTTTGAAATTTTAAAGAACTAACAATCCAATTAAATTATTTTTAAATTATTGTTTGTATTTATTTTTATTTGAAAGGTTTTTATAGCACATTCTATTTCAGTACACCAAAACACAAAAATACCCTCTGTAGTATGCATTTAAAAAGGACATATTCATTGAAAATTGGTAATTTGACTAACTCCAAGTCATTGTTTATGCCTATAACTTCTGTGATAAAATTGTAAGTCCAGGACATATAGAATACATTGCTATTACATGGCTTGAAAATGCATAGGTAATTGCATCAGACTATTGCTGGTCAGATCATGAGCTGAGTTGTGTATCAGTGCAGAGACAATTATGTGTGCACACTATGAGTTCAGGGGCAATTTCTATTATCAGAGCTATGAAAAATGAAAACAACAGCCTGTCCGAGTATAATGGTGGTCTTTGTGAAAAGAATCTTTCTCAAAACACACATATAAAACAAAGGCAGCAAAAAGTAACAAAAGTCTTAGTGTTTTAAAGAAACAAAGTTATATATACCTAAATTCTGGTGTTCTCTAGAGTTGTACAGAGTGTCCTCTTCTATCCCCTTCCTCTGACTCATCAGCCCAAGCCAGTTTACCTTCTGTATCTATTCTCTACAGACCCATACAAACACACTAGCTGAAAGCAGCTTCCATGAACTTACCATGACAAAAAGACACCAAATTTAGCAGGCACATTTGCAGCCCTCATTTGACTTGTCCTCTAACACCATAGACAACCTTTTATTGCTGTCTTCTTAAAGCACTGGTTTCTTTGACTTTATAAGCTGTGATTTCCCTGGTAACTTGGATGTGGACTTTGGCCACTCTTTGAGCAAGCTTGCTCTCCTCTCCCCAGGGACTTCAATAAAGACATGGGTGTCCTGTTTTATTTTGGTTGCTGTTGTTGTTTTCCCCATTATACTAGTTTTTCTTTCTTTCTTATTTTTTGACTACTTTTATTTGGCAAATATTTTTCATGCAATATATTCTGATCACAGTTTCCCTTCCTTCATGTCTTTGCATCTCTTTCCCTATCTCCTTATTATCCAACCCCAAGCCTTCTTTAACTCCCTATTTAGAAACAAACAAAAACCAAGAAAAATTATGAAAAACACACACACACACACACACACACAAACACAACCCATAATATACAATGAAAAGTCCAGTAATGTAAAAAATGCCCAAACAAAGCAATATGAGAAACAAGTCTCCAAAAGCATCATTGAGTAGTGTTGGCCGTCCGCTGCAGGGAATGGGCCTCTACACCATTGAGTAGTGTTGGCCGTCCGCTGCAGGGAATGGGCCCCTTTAGTGTGGTTTCTGTACACAGGCAGACTTCACTGGAGAAAACTGATTTTTCCTTTGTAAATGGATATCAATTGAGGATACCTTCTTTATTAGGAATGGGTGCTGTCCATTTCCTTCTCTCAGTGCTGGATGTGAAGACCCTGTGCATGTTACCACAGTCTCTGTAAACATACACGCACGAGTCAGACCTGTTATATTGGGAAGACACAGGGCGGGTTTTTTTGGGTTATTTGTTGTTTTTGTTTCAGTTTGGCTTTTTCTGGTTTTGGGTTGGGGGTTGGTTTTGTTTTTCTTCTTTGGTATCATCCATCTCCTCCAACTCATATAATCTTTCTGCCTTCTCTTATACAGGACTACTTAAGCCCTGAATGGAAAGATTTGCTGGAGAAAACCCATTAAGGACTGAGTGTTCTACGGTCCCTCACTCCCAGATCATTGTCCAGTTGTGAATTTCAGAATTAGTTCCTATCTATTGCTGGAGGAAGCTTTTCTGGTGACGGCTGAGGGAGACACTAATTCTTTTACAGGATTTGATTCCATGGTTGCAGAGCACAGGCATTGTGGCAGGAACACCTGAGAACATCTGGATCCTAGACTTACACAGATGGTATGGGGGTGTCTCACTCTTCCTTATTGTCACAAGCTCTTAGGAATCTCAAATTTCACGTTTAATTTTACAGTTACTGCTTCACATTTGAGGCTTATTTCTACTTTTGTTAGAATTCCAAGAAACTTCCATTGAGTTTGTTTTGTGCTATTCATCTACTTCTGGGCATAGGGCCTGTCTGGAAATCTCCTTGAAGATCCCTCTGATCTGAATATGCCCTTCCATTTCCTAAGCAAGAAACTTAATCCACAAAGTCCTTTGTTGCTAATATTTGAGATGGGTAACTGGAAGGTAACTCGGCTGTGGATGCCATCAGACTATCTTTGTGCAAAAGCAATCTCTCTTTAGCAAGCTCTCTGTAATACCCTCTGCCGCATCATGGTGTGGCAAGAAGGCACTGAATAGGTGCCAGTAACTACTCTTGTGCTTTCCAGTATGCAGAACTATAAAGCAAAAGTTTCTAATCTTTATAAATAAACGAGTACTGGATATTCTGTTGTAGGAGCATCAAATATATGAAGACATTTGCCATTTTTTTATTAAGATAGATCACAAAGTTTTGATTCCAGATTTCCAATATCAGGTTCCCACCTATAATGACATGTTCAGCTGACTGTGTAATTGTATATTTAATATATTTAGAACTGATCTGATCATAGTTTTCTATTCTAAACTTGGTTTTCTTCCAATGTTCCCTGATAGCACAGCAAAACATTGATCCAGCTGTGGAATCTAGAAACCTAGCAGCTACAGTCAGGAGTTCCTTTGCACACTTTGCTAACATGGTTTTTGCATACTCCCTCTCGTAGATGTGCTCCCAGCATATCTTCCCATTTCATTTCTCTGTTCTATATCTCCACCTGCCTCACACGACTGCTCTGTTCAACATTCTCCCTATTGTCTCATCTTTCTATGACTCTGACGTCAGCTGTGTCTTCTATGGAGCTTTTGGTAAAGTCTCTAACTAAGACACAGTCCCCATAACATGACCTGGTGAAAATGAAAAATAGAATAAAATAAAAATCTGTACCCTGATTTGTGATACATTTTAAAATATGAAATTATCAACGCAGTCGTTGGGATTATGTATATAAGTGACATACTCCCTGATGTCAGTGAGGGTCTACTTCATCTGCCATGTTAATTTTTATTTCAGCATTTTGTAGGTGCTAAATTGAAATAAACAATATTATAAACAACAATTATCCCAATGATAATAAATGGCATACTCAAGAACTCTTACAAGTAAAAGCCTATGCTATCTAAAAAACACTGGTCACACAAAATACAGCTACCTCAGTTACCAGAGGACCTATCATTATAGTAAGACTAATGACGTTGATGATTTAAATAAGGACATCGACAGTAGTGATGATAATTGACTACTGGCTGACAGTAAGCTATGGAAAAGATCTAAGATAAAGTGCCTGTAAAGTGTTCATTGCAACCTAAGAGTAATATTCCTGTCCCCTTTTTATGAGGACAGTGAAACCCACAACAACGAAGGTGATTTGTGCGACCACTGTCATTAAAATTTGAAGACCCTCCCAAGCATATTTTCATTATTATTATCTATGAGGTAGAAGAATAATTCTTATCCTTTTGTTAATCCAATAATGACAAACTCAGTACATTTAGTGTGCTTGAGGGACATTGTTGACCTTTCATAATGAGCTGACTAACAAATATTTCCAATAATTTAAATGCATTGTTGTTTATCATGAGCTAAGTGAAACTTCATTCTTTCTTACTATAAAAGGATAAATTTGAACTGTCATATGTTCAATCCAGGCCTGTACAGACCTGTCACCACAGCACTTAGAAATCTGAGGTTGGAGAAGTACCAGTCTGAGGCCATCCTAGGCTACGAAATGAATTCATAGCCAACCTGGGCTACCGTGTCAACAGGGAAGAAGCAAAGGAGGAGGGACGAAGAGAAAAAAACAGAAGAGAAAAAGGGAGGCAGAGATTGAGAAGGAAGAAAGTTGCTTGAATTTCTTTAGTATAATACTCCCTTTAAAATCCTAAGGTTTTGCTCAAGTTAAATAAAAATATATTTTTAAAAAGTTTTTACATCAAGACATTCTTTTTCCTGTTATAAAAAGTAACACCACCCAAGCTTTAATAATAAATTTTCTAAGAAGAAAGCAATTAAGTTTACTATGACTGTTTTACATATACCTAGTAAGTTTTCAAATATTAGTTATATAGAACTAAGGTAGAAAAACATAACTCAAAACATGACATCCAGAACTTACCATTAATGATAATTATTCTTTTCTTGGGCATTCACCTTAACAGACATTCTGTCTTTTTCTATGGCATACATTCAATATAGTAGGGAAAAAATAAATGCTAATAAGTTGAAGCCACATTTCCCTAATATTAAATAGTCTTAAAATGGTTGTCAAATTTAAGTGTCAGCAAAGATCTCTTCAGTTCTGACCAGCAGTCCACTATAATACTATGCTCCTACACATTAAGCTAAATTTCTTCTGATCCACACAGCGTTTGTGCTATATAAATTATCTTATATGAACCTTCTGTCACCTAAATCTTTAGAATATATAATGAATAATATAAATTATTTGGATAAACCTGTGAAAATGACAGCTGATCCTGTTCTAGGAAATGTGTCACTCTGTCTCACAAGAAGTCATGCAACACCGAGACCTAATGATGGTTTTACAACTGTTTTCCAGCATATTTTTACATTGCATGTATTTTCACTTCCAGCCATGAATCCACTACTTAACAAGACAGAAAATTAATAATTCAGCTGAACATGTTTAACCAGGTAATGCAATCAACTCCTCTGATGAAAGAAGTTTATTTTTTAGAAGGAGATAATGTCATCTGCTACTATGACCGGATCAGCTGGGATTATGTTACACCAAAGACTACAATAGGTATGCACCTTACAAGTTCTCCCTTCTGTGTTTGCAGAAAACCAGGAGGATCAAATTTGGGGAGGGGGATGGGAAGCTGACACTCCATGTGTAAGTTGTTCCATTGTATCTTGCTATTGCAGCACATATGGCTCGTACCATACTGATCTGAGATCCCTCCCACACATAGGAATAAGCAGAAAAAGTGAGGAATTAAGTGTTAGCCTTCACTTTGAGTTTCCTGACTTTGGAGGTTTTCTCCAAGAGTATTATTTAAAAGTTGTTAATTTCCTTTTATAACAGTTTTTTTTATAATGGAAGAAATTCCTCATGGAAGTGTAAAGGAGACGGCATGCTAGATGGTGAAGGTTCTAAAGACGTGCAAATGCTTATTTGTGGGCTTTTTTAAATGCAGATTATTCAAATGCTCATCAGGGACTTTGAAACACTTTATAAATCTGACTATAACTGTATATAGGACAATGAGGAACTGCTTTTAAAATGAAAATTGGGTACTAATATTTGCTTAGCAGATTATAATTATTTTACCAAAGCTATTTATTAGATTGTAGATGAATATTTTGAAATCGTTTTCATGTGTGCATTCCAAGACACTACAAAATATGTACCATTAGATACACTCTCTGGTTTCTTTTAACATCAGGTTGCCAGGCATCTCCATAGCAAGCCAATGTATTAACATCTAGAATATGCCAAAACAAAACAAAAATAAACTCAAAAAGATTAATAAGAAATCCAGTGACTGAATGAATAGGCCAAAGAAATGAACGGATAGTTATCAAAAGTGAAATACAAATGACAGATAAATACATGAAAAAATGTTCAACATCGCTAGGCTTAGAGAAATGCGGTGAAAATATTGAAGCTCCTCCTAAAACTTCTGAGGAGCTATTGGCCGTTGGTAGCCACAAGGAGAAGGAGAGTGAACTTTCTCTAAAGCCATGTCTCCTGGTATATCAGCCCCACTCCAGGGAAGTCCCAACTCATAAGATTAATTGGGAAACACAAACTTGACTTGATGGAAGAAGAAAAGAAGAAACCTCAAAGTTGGGTGGACTGGAAACTGGGGTTGAAGAAAGAAAAAGTAAGAGGAATTAGAGAATGAATAGAATCAAAATACATTGCATAAAATTCATTGTGTAAAATAAATTGTATCAAAGAATTAATATAATGATATTTTTTAAAAATGCTTCACTGAAGTCTCATCTCACTCCAGTCAGAATGGCAGCCATGAAGAACATAAAACAATAATGCTGGTGGAGATGTGAACAAACGGGAATATAAGAATGTGAAGTGGTTTGGCCACTATGTAAAATCATTACATGAACTGCCACATGACCCAGCTTCTGGGTCTTCACCCAAAGAAGACTGACAGAGATAATTGCAAACACTGTTTATTTCAGTGCTGCTCATGGTCAAGATGGAGCCCATCTTGATGCCCAACAACAGGAAGATGGCTAAAGAAAATGTAGTGTACATAGGCAATGAAAAAAAAATTAGCCATGTTTGGTTATTTGCAGAAAATACATTTAACTCAAGATAATAATAATGAACATGTCAAACCTATCTCAGAAAGACAGATATCATGTTATATCCCATACATACACAAAACTATGAATATATATATATGTATGTATATATATTCATACATATATATATGTACATATATATACATATATATATGGCATGAAAGAGAAGCAAAACTGCCTAGAGCATCAAGAGGGATGCTGGGAAGACAGGAAGGACAATGGTTAGTGGGAGGTGTAGAAGAGAACATGCTTCACACAAAAATGCATACTTACATGAAAATATCACTTCCAATATCATACACAGTGAACACATACAACAAACTTTTAGATCCCAGGACTGAGAAAGACTTAGGCCCTAGAGGCAGTCTTTATACACTTGTTTGGGAATGCTGACATGGAACCATGCTACCTACAGCTTTAATCATTCTTTACCATGAATGACAGTGAAAACAGAGACCCCTGTTCAAGGTGCTGAGAACAAGAGAAAGCTGAGTATCTCCTCTCGTTATACCAGAGTCCTGAGACTCTGAGATCATTTTAGAGAAACGGGGGTAGAAGGAATGTAAGAGCAGAAAGATAGGAAGAAGGACTGTGGAATTCTCTCCTTCTGGAATGGCACAGTCAATGTGGTCAGAGTCTTGGAGCTTCTGTGGCTGTCTACAATAGGCCTGTGTAAAAGTGGACTTATCGGTATTAATCACAAACCGTGGATTGGGAATGAATTTACAGGGCCTTATCTCTCTGAGCTGAACTATTGGTTACTGTTGGTTCTGGGGGAGGAGTCATTGATGACTTAAGTTGTGTACCTACTGAGGAGCTCACCAGTTCCAAACCCATGGCCACATAGATGATCCTGTGAACTCAGTGGGACTCTAAAGCAAGTCTGTGTACAGGAAAAGGACTTGTATGGAGGGAAGGAAAAAGGGTAAGAGGAGATTAAGTGGTATAATCATCAGAGGGCATATTATATATAAATGAAATGGTTAAAGACCAAACTCAGGAAATTAATTTTTAAAAAGATAATTTTAAAAAACGTGCGTACTTTTTCTTCCCAGGAAATCTATGTGCAGTCTGCTCCCCCAGGAGTGTGGCTTTAGTCAGACTGAGTTCTCCTATAGGACAGTTTGAAGTAGAAAAATACATTTTCAGCAAGTTTGACAAGTTCAACAACAAAGAAATACCAAAAGACCTCTATTGCATTACATTGACACACATGGGAAGAAAAAACATTTCTGAATTATGTAGAAGAATACCACGACGATGGTTTTATTCCTCTCTGGTGGTATAACTAAGAGCCATTGTTTTAATATGTTTAAATAAACAGCTTTTGAATTTTGGGGAAGAAAGTATATCACACTAAAAATCTCTCCATTTCTCATTTCATACAGTAATTACATGGAAGATACGGTATGGCACTTGAAGCATAAATATTTTAGACCTCCAATTCTAGACTACCAACATTAAATGATTTGGATGTTGTCCACTCACGTTTTTCATGTGCTTTATATCGTACATTTGTCGATATGGGCATAGGAGTTTTCAGCTTTATTTTGGACATAAGTGAGTAGGTGTGTGGTGTAAGCACCATGTTTAGTTTCAGCATAGAAGCCTTGTGGTTGTTAAGAAGAGAGAAATTGTCAGGAGAAGGTCACCTAAGGCCTTTTCTTATCTTACAAAGTTCCCAGTTGGGTATTTCATGTTGTATCTCTAGATGGAAGTTGTGTAAAGGAGTGAAGAAATTCAGATCTAATTCCAAAGTACTAGTTTAACTGTATCATAAACATTAGTTACAGGGAAAACTGCCCTGAATGAAAGTTACTTCCTATTTAACAGTGGAAAATAAAATTATAAAACATAGGTTTGGCGCTTTTTCTGAAAGGTATCAATAATACCACAATCTTTGCAAACAATAATTGACCCAGTAGATATACTGGAGTCAAATACATCTGGATGAAATTTTCTGCCAAGTTTTAAAATGATTAGGGGGAAAAGGCACTTGAGATAGAATGAATTTTGAATTTTGGGAAAAACAGCCACTGGTAGCTCACTGGACATGCCTTGATAAGTTTTTAGTGCAGACACATCACACATCTCTCTTTTCCATTAATGGCTTTTTATTACTAGAGCCTAGTGGGTATACATTCCTCAGATCTAGTGTCTACATCACCATCCATCAGGAAAGATCCATGTCTGCAGCATCCTTTCTGCAAAGGATCTTGAATAACAAGAGGATAGACAATGTTTTCTGAAATAACTTGTTTAGAAATAGATAAGTCATATATCTGGAAATATGGACTTATACTTACAGTTCTTTTTGTAGCATTTTCAAATGATTTCAATTGTGCATATTATGTAAGATAATTCCTAACTTTTGGGAAATAGTTTGGGGAATTTAAAAAACAGTGATAGAGAAACAAAAGGTTTCTCTGGCAGCCATAATCTGCAGTGAGAGTCTTAAAGTGAGCATAGTGTCTTAAGTGTATTAACAATGAATTAGCAAAAAAAGAAAAAGAAAGAAAAAAGTGCTCTTCTTTAAAAAAAGAGAAAGAAATGAAATGAAATGACTTCTCAGTAGCAAGAACTAGAAATAATCTTTCATTTTAAAATATACTTAAATACAAAATTTCCATCACACAAAATATTCAGCAGTTCATAATAAACATCTGCAACAGTAATTAGGAAAATTAGAAACTGTTTGGCATTTTAACCAATGTAATACCATAAAAATATTTTAAAACAAATAAGTGCCCATCCAAAAGCAAGGTCCCACGCACTTAGTTCATATTTTTGTAATTGACAGGGAGCAGGGACTAGAAAAGATTTCAAATATTCTTTCAGAGATGGACTAGAAGAGGAAAAAATAACAGCACAGAAGGCAAGATGTAGTCCAGAAATTTAAGGAAAAAAATGTTCAAGCAGAGTTTAGTTTGCTGGTAAATGCAGATTAGAGAGAAATTGGGCCACAATAATGAGTAACTCATAAAATAGGTGTATTGAAACTTTTCTCTCTTCTTTTCTTCTCTTTTCTTTTTTAATTGGTTATTTTATTGTTTACATTTCAAATGTTGTCTCCCTTCTCTTCTGTAAGCCCCCTATCCCATCTCATCTCCCCCTGCCTCTGTCTTTAACACTGAGCTCAGAGGTGACAGACAGGGTTCCAGGAGAAAGGTTATCTCTGTGGAATTGATAGATGTCATGGAGAGATAGTGATGTCAGAATTAGAGAGGTGCAGGTATCAAAGTAGAGGAGATACTCAAAGAGAAATCAACTAAGATGCTAGGGCAGACTTCCAAGATAAGTTCATCAACACTGAGGGGGTTTCAATCACCAAACTAAAGAAGCATAAAACATCACCAAAGTATCAGGTCAAATAACAAGGAAAGGTCAAAGCATGGTATTGTGAAAGGGTCATGGACTGAGGACTCAAACAAATCTCTATTTGATTGTTTAACTTCGTGACATAATCCCTTCACAGCCTTCTTTTCTTCACCTGTAAAAGATGTCTACCAAACAAAATTGTTTTTGAGAAACAAATGAATAAAAGCAAACAAAACACCTGAAAAGGAACTTATGATGAATTTTATCATTAGATGGCAATTGACTAATGAGTTAGTCAATTGTAATTTTCCAAGAGGGTCAAACGTGTCCTCATTTCTGCTGTTCCAGGGAAAGAGCATGCAGGCACATTAGAAGAGCGACTTCAGTATGAATGTGCAAAAGCACCCATTATTTTCTGATACAGTTCTTACTGTTATTCCTTTTCAAAGAAATCATGGAGAAGAAAGGCAAAATTAGTCAGGACAATGCAAAGAGACATAATTTAGTGAACATCTGGAGACTGAAACAAAGAAAACACAATTTCTAATATTAGTTTTTTTGCTCAAGTTTTCTTGCCTAGTACTTATTCAGTTTTTATGAAGATAATTGGTGCACTTGAGTTAGTTTTTCTAATATGTTTTTTATATCTACGTAACCAGGAATCTTCACATACAGAATGTAGCCTAATAGGAGAGCCAAAATCAAGCATATCTTTTCTGTTGTAAAATACCTATCTCCATTTTAAGCATAGATCAATCCTTCAATGCCTCAAAATATGTTTGTGTGTATGTATGTATGTATGTATGTATGTATGCATGCATGTATGTATTGAGGTTTGTTGATGTTTCAGAAACCAATTCAATAAGCTTCTAAAATTTTTAAGTGGAAAATACTCAACTTGCCCCTCATAAAGAAGGGAGTTTTCTGTGAGATTGTGTCCCCCATTTATGTCAGAAGCTACCTTCATACAGAAACACCAACACAGCTACCTAAACTTGAGCTAACAAGGACAACAATAATCCCACAAGCGTGGAGAGAGAATACCCAGGCAGCTTCAACCCTATGTAAAGAACTACAAGGATGCTGAATATGGAAGAATAGCCTTCGTCAGGGAAGAACACACCAATCAGTTCTCCAATACTAGATGGTCAACCTTAAAAAGATACACACAAGTAATGTTATACAAAGGCATCATGATTGTGCAGGCCAGTGGATGTCAAGAGGACATCCACGGTATGTATTCACTTATAAATGGATGTTAGCTATAAATTCCAAGATGCCCATGCTACACTCCACAGATCCAAGGATCCTGAACAGGAAGGAGGGCACAAGAAAGGATGATTGAGTCTCACTTGGAAGTGGGAATGGAATGGTTGTGGAAGGCAGATAATGGACGAGAACTTTATGGGAGAGGGAACTGGGAGGGGATTGAAGGGGTGGCGGGGTAAAGGGTGTCTGGTGGAGGGTGGCCGGGTGTCCATGAGAATGAATGGAAATCTGCAACTGAAAACTGACTGAGTGGAGAATAATAGGGGCCATCTCCAAGAAGAGAAAGAGTCCACAGTTAGGGGAGGCGCCCAAGAATCAATGGGGGTGTCTTTAGCTGTGACTCACAGAGTAGGTGACATGGAGCCTGGGAAGGCTACTTCCTGTGACCAGGCAGCAACACCAGTGAACCAAACCACCCATAAAAACGCTAGACCCAGAACTTAGCCTGTTTACAAGAAATGCAGGGATTGTTAATGGAGCAGAGACTGAGGAATCGGCTAACCCAACTTGAAACCCATCCCATGAGCAAGCACCAACCCCTGACATTATTAATGATACTCTGTTATGCATGCAGACAGGAGTCTAGCATGGCATCCTCTGAGAGGCTCTCTACCCACCAGCTGACTCAGACAGATGCAGACACCCACAGCCAAGCAGTGGATGGAGCTTGGGGACTCGTGGAAGAATAGGAAGAAGGATTACAGCCTCTAAGGGCATAGGAACTCCATTGGAAGACCATGGTAACTAACCTGGACCCTTGGGGCTCTCAGAGTCTGTACCACCAACCAGGGAACATATAAGGGCCGGACCTAGGCCTCCACACATATGTAGCAGATGTGCAGCTTGGTCTTCATGTGGGTCCTAAACATTGCCTGTGTTGTGGGATATGTTCTACTAGCTGGGCTGCTTTGTCTGGCCTCAGTGGGAGAGAAAGCACCTAGACTTGCAGAGACACAGAGTGCCAGAGCAGGAGGATACCCAGGGGGTCCCACAGCACCTCAGAGGAGAAGGTAAGGGGGAGGGGCGATGGGGGAAAGATTGTAGGAGAGGGTGACCAGGAGGGGGGTCAGCGCTGTATGTAAAGTGAATAAGTAAAAAATAAGTAAATTAATAAAATAAAATAAATTATACAAAGTGACCAGATTGTACTTAAATATGTAGAAATACATATATACATATATGTATGAAGCAACAATTCATAAAAAGAGAAGCCATGAATTTTTTTAAAAAGGAGTAATATATTGGAGGGATGGAGGGAGGGGAAGGAAGGGAAAATAATGTAATTACAATCACAAAATACAAATATTTAAAATAAGGGTACCAACAACAAAATAGCAACGATGATGGGTGGTGGAAATCTTTCCCCCTTTGCATTACTTCACTGTGCTTCTTTACACATGCCTGTGGACCTAGTGGTGCTGTGCATCCATCCATATGTTTATTTGGTATCTTGGCTTGGATGAGCTACCTTAATGTCTTGCCTGGTTTTTATTTGGTTGATTTTAGTTTTTTATTGAGTTACAATAGTTCTTGTACACAGAGTTCTGAATACAACCCGTTTGCCAAATGTGTTCTGAAGATTTGTTTTTTCAGTTTTCATTTTCTTCACATTGTTATCAAACAGCAGAGATTTTAATTTTTAATGTTCTAAATTGTGATTTTTTTTCTTTTGTGGTATCTGCTTTTTTGTCTTATCTAAGAAATATTTCCCTTGCCAAGATCACAAAGTGCTTTTTGCCATTGTTTATTCTATAATGTTCTAGTTTGGAGTTCTGCTTTTAAATCTAAAATACATTTCTACTTCTTTTTTTTTTAAATGAGGTTAAGTATTGAGTCAGCATCAGCTCCCAGTACTTTATGGAGTTTGCTGGTACAATGTATTGAAAATACCGTGCTTCTCCATCACCTGCCAGTGACTGATGGTATATGAATCTGTAAAAGCATCTTAGAACATCCCCTTCAGTCTATGAACATGGTATATCTCTTCATTTATTTCTGGGACCCATGAATTTTAAAAACTAGGTATTAATTTTCAGCATTTAAGTAATGCAATTTTTGTTTTATTCATAAACCCTTTTGTTTGCCAACATTGTTATGAAATGAATTGTTTTTTTAAATTTGTTTTCAATTTTTCATAACAATATAAACAATTAATTTTGGTACATCCATACCTTGCTTCAACTCCAATACTAGCTTATATAAGACTGTTTTGTTTTGTATCTTATTTGGTTTTTCTGGTGTAGACAGGCCTTCGATAAGTATACACTTGTTTGTTCTTGTTTAACCTATATGTCTTTATCTCATTTATTTGTCTTGTCTTACTGAAGAAGAAATCCAATATCATATGAAACATGAATTATGAAAATTATCATCCTTAACTTGTTGCTCAGCCTGTCTTTTCATCATAAAGTATCAGATTGATTATAGTTTTTCCTAAATGCTCTCTAAATATTGAACATAATTTCTTCTTCTCCTGATTGCCTGTGAGTGTTCTTATCAGGAGATATTAAAATTGGCCCAAAACTGCATCAAGTCTCTGTAGGATATACTGTATTTTTTCAGGCTATTAATGTGTTGATTGGTTCTTCTAACATTGAAATCAACTAGTTTTCCATAGTTCACAATGTACTAACTTTTACTTTCATATTTTGGTGAAGATTTGAGCCTATGGTGATAAAGGTTATATATTTTAGTTTGGCTTTATTCTTGTATGGCATATACTTATTAATTTGTGGATAGTGTTAGCCTCATAAGAGTTTGGAAGTCTCTCCTGTTTTTATGGTCGCAAAAATGTTAGCATCACTTGTTTTATTTGACCCTAAACAGTTTAGCAAACGTTACACTCAACAAACAGCAATTAGAATTATCATTTTTCAATATTTTAAAATGCAAATTTAATTTTTAATTATTAGATTTTAAACAAGATACTGTTTCTGAAGTGAGTTTTAAATGTCTATATCACAAATTAATCCATTCTTTATTGAAAATTCTCTAATTAAATCTGAACCCCACTTTCCTCTTTAATTTGTTTATACAATTTACATCCCTATAACTGCCTGCCTCCTCCAAGTCCTCCCCTCCCATGCATTCCCCTCTTCAATTCTCTTCTGAGGGGGCAAAGCTACCCCCTGGGTATTCCCCCATTCTGGCACATGAAGTCCCTACAAAGCTAGGCACATGCTCTCCCACAGAGGCCAGAACAGGCAGCCCAATTAGAACGGGATCCACAGGCAGGCAGACACTCCAGCCTTGCTCTAGTTGTTGAAGGATATGCATGAAGACTGAGCTGCACATCTGCTACATATGTGTAGGGAGCCCCTGAGAGCCTCCAAGGATCCAGGTTAGCTGACTGTTGATCTTTCTTTTCTTTTCTTTCCTTTCCTTTTCTTTTCTTTTTTCTTTTTTTTTCAACCAATGAAATTTGGACTATACAGGACTACATACAGGACTATAGGGAAGGAGTTGGTGACCAGAGACCAAGGGATGCAAAGACAGTTGCTATCCTGAAACTTGAAACCAGCATATGATACAGATTATGAATCCTCGACAGTGAGGGCAATCTGTGTAACTGTAGGAATACTGCTACAAAGAGCATTCCATTGTAGTGGCTCAGTTTATCAAACCCTCTTTTAAGAACTATGATTTGCCTGACTTTCTTCATTTGAATTAAACATAGAGAATGATATTGGTGTCACTATCTATTTTGAGAGGTATATTACCCACCATATTCTGATTTCCTCTGCAATGGATTATTTTAGTCTCCAAGAAAGTGTTACATGAGAAAACATCTTTACCTGAAAATTAGGTTTAAGAAAATATTTAGAAATTTTTAGCAGGATTGGCGGGGGATGGGGGTATGTGGTGGGGGTTGGGGGATAATTTCTACTGAAAAACATATGGCATGTATTTTACTCATGTGGAATTCTTTGCAACACTTGAGGCTCCACAGTAGAGTTTAATATGAATATGAGGAAACTGTGAAAGCATTTAAGTCGTGTTCAAATCTTAGAAATTATGAAGCATTCATGCTCAAGAAATGTTGAAAAGGTGACAATGAAAGAAATTTTTCAAATTGTTCACTATCAAATATTTTATAATGAATGTAAAGTAGAGAAGCCAGAAGAATGTGACTGTTGATCTTTCTATGGAGTTCCTATACCCTCTAAGCCCCTCAATCCTTCTCCCAGATGTTCCATAAGATTACCCAAGCCCCATTCAATGTTTGGCTGTGAATCTCTGCATCTGTTTCAGTCAGTTGCTAGGTGGAACCTCTCAGATGACAATTATGCTAAGCTCCTGTCTGCAAGTATAGAATATCATTACTAGTGTCAGGGATTGGTGTTTTCCCATGGGATCAGCCTCAAATTGGACTGGTTATTGTTTGGCCATTCCTTCAGTCTCTGCTCCATCTTTGTCCCTACATTTCTTGTAGACAGGACACATTTTGAGTTAAAAGTTTTGTGGGTAGATTGGTGTCCTATCCCTCCATTGAGGGTCATCCCTGGGTACAGGAAGTGGCTATTTTAGGTTCAATATCCCCACTGCTAGGTATCTCAGCTAAAATCACCCACATAGTCTCCTGAGGGCCTCCCAAATCCCAGGTCTCTGGAACTTCCTAGTGATGTCCCCCACTGTGATGTTTCCATTCATTCTCCTGGCCCTCTGGCCCTCTCTCCTATCTTTCCTTACCTGATCCTGAACCCTACCATTTCCCTCCCTGTTCCACCTCTCACCTAGTTGCCTTCCTCCATCTCCCTTCTGTGACTATTCATTCCCCCATTTAAGTAAGATTCATGTATCCTCACTTGGGCATTCCTTCTTGTTTAGCTTCCTTGGGTCTGTGAATTATAGCATAAGTATCCTATACTTCTAGATAACATCCACTTATATGTATAAAACATACATGTCCTTTTTGGCCTAGATTTCCTCACTCGAAATGATGTGTATGTATGTGTGCATGTATAAATACATACATATATATGTGTATGTGTGTGTGTGTGTGTGTACATACATATATGCATATATTTGATATTAGCTTTCTATCATATGTTGAGATGGTAAAAATATTTTCCCATTCTGTAGGCTGGCATTTTTGTCTTATTAATGGTATCCTTTGCCTTACAGAAGCTTTTCTGTTTCATGAGGTCCCATTCGCTAATTGTTGATCTTGGTGCATTCACTATTAGTGTTCTGTGACCTCAGTGGTGAAGTCAGGGCAAAGACTGTAGGAGCTGAAGAGGTTTGCAACCCCATAAGAAGAACAACAATATCAACCAACCAGACATCCTAAAGTTCTGAGGGATAAACCACCAACCAAAGATTACACATGAAGGGACCCGTGGCTCCAGCTACATATGTAGCAGAAGATTGCCTTATCAGATATCAATGGGAGGGAAGTCTCTTGGTCCTCTGGAGGCTCGATGACCTAGGGTAGAGGAATGCTGGGTGCTGAGGCAGGAGTGGGTGGGTGGGTAGGGGAGCACCCTCACAGAGGCAGAGGAAAGGGGCTAAGGGGCTTGTGGAGGGGAAACTGGGAACTGGAATAACATTTGAAATGTAGGCAAATAAAATAGCCAATAAAAAATGGGAAAAAGGTTGTCTCTTATGCCAATGTGTTCAAGGCTATTTCCTACTTTCTCTTTTTTCAAGTTCAATGTATCTGGTTTTATGTTGAAGTCTTTGATGCACTTGGACTTGACTTTTCTGCAGGGTGATGAATGTGGGTCTATTTTGCATTCTTCTAAATGCAGACATACAGTTAGACCAGCACCATTTATTGAACATGCTTTCTTTTTTCCATTGCATGTTTGTGGCTTCTTTACCAAAAGTAGGACACTAACAGATGTATGGATTTACGTCTGGATCTTCTATGAATTGTTTTTGGTAGGAAGACGTTTTTACTATGTTGATCTTACCAATCCATGAGCATGAGAGACGTTTTTATCTCCTAATACCTTCTTCAATTTCGTTCTTCAAAGACTTTAATTTATTATCATACAAGCCTTTTACTTGCTTAGTAGGGTTACCTCAAAATATTTTATGTTGTTTGTGGCTATTGAGAAAGGTGTTGATCATCTGATTTCTTTAATATCCATGTGTCATTTTTATAGAGAAGGGCTACAGGTATTTTGAGTTAATCTTGTATCCAGGCACTTTTGCTGAGAGTGTTTATCAGCCTTCTTTTTCCTTGCCCTGGGTATCTATTTCTTCTATTGTAGCTTCAACAACTGCGATTCCCTCTCTCTTCTGTATTCTATTGGTGAAGCTTGTGAAGCTTGTGTCTGCAGTTTAGGTTTGCTTACATAAATTTTCCATTTCCGGAATGCCCTCAATGTGTGTGTGTGTGTGTGTGTGTGTGTGTGTGTGTGTGTGTGTGTGTGTGTGTGTGTGTTTATTGCTTCTGTTTCCATTTTGAGGTCTTGAATAGTTTTATTTGTTTTCTTCAACATTTTTTCTTGGCTTTCATGGTTTAAAGGATTTATTCATTTCCTCTTTAAGGAGTTCTACCACCTTCATAAAGTTGGTTCTAAGGACTTTTTCTTGTGCTTCAGCTGTGTTGGGATATTCAGGGCTTGTTATATGTAGTAGGATAGCTGGGCTCTGGTCATGACATATTGCCTTAGCTGATGCTGTGTTCTTATGCTAGTGTCTAGACTTGGGGTGATTACAGATCTAGGTGGCAATTTCTTAGTTCATCTTTATTGGATAGGTGTTTTGTTCCTTGATCTCTGTTTCCTCTCTGGTCTTCTGGTTGGTGTGGCCTATGGTTAAGCAGGGGGTCTCCACCCACACTGGGGACTGAGACCGAGCTAGAAGGGGGGTTGAGCAGATTGGGAATAAGGTTTGGTGGCACCAAGCGGGTATGGAAGGTCTACAGGCAGATGGGCTATCTGGAGTTCAGGCAGTCTGGTTGAGCAGGGTGTCTCTGTCCCAGTCTCTCTTGTTTGTTTCCATTCTAGCTTCTTTTGTTTTGTTTTTGTGAGGCTATGAATTTAATCCAGAAACTCATTCATGCTAAATGAGCATTTTATCACTAAAATTTACTCTAGTTCTTGTTCTTATTTTTCATTTAAGACAGTGTCCAACTACAGTTGCGCAGCCATGATCTGACCTCCTTCCAATGCAATTTGGGCAGTTTTTCCTTTTGCTTTTCATGTGTGTGAGATGTGTGTATATATGCCTGCATATGTGTGGGATGTGAAAACCTATGGCTGCCTGAGAACATGGTGGTCTGGGAATTGTTTCCTCACTGTTCTACCTTGTATTCACTGTGGTGGGATCTCCCAGGCAAAGCCAAAGCTTGAGGATGGCAGCCTCAGTCTTACTTGCCATCTGGCTCTGGGATCCTCACCCCTCCTTCTTCCAAGGCTGGAATTAAGGAAAGCCACTGTGCCAAATCAAATTTGTTGTGAGTTCTAAGATCCAAGCTCCCACCCTTAGGCTTGCCCAGCAAGCACTTAATGAGTACTGCATCCCTTCACCCCAATTTTGGCATTTTTATATACAGAAGAATAATTATCTTTTTCATTTTTATGAAGTTAAATCTGTTCATCATTCCCTTTAAAAAAATTTTTAAGGAAGTCATTTATATCCACAGAGCAAACCACATATTTTATATCTTTCTCTCAGTGTTTGTGTATTATTTCTTACTTATCCTTTCTCTCTGGGATTTATTTCCTATATGATAAAATGAGGTTTGCTAAATTAATCTCTCTCTAAAACTGAAATTGGTTGAAAATAACAGTGAGTATTAGGCTGAGAATTCTCCTTACTTATCTCCCAAAGCCAAGAGATGCACATGGTACGATATGATGGGTAAGGTACAGTAGCTAATGTCTATAGTCATAATATAAGGTATGGTTATTAATGTCTTTGTCATTTCAGATGTAGTTGTCCACAGTGCTACTACTAAAACATGGAGCAATGACATTCTTTATTTAAGTGATGTATTTTAAACATATCTAAGGTATGTTTACATTGATTTAATTAGCCAGAACTGCTGACAAATGAAGAATTTTAAATTCAAACAGTCTCTTGGTCTTTTCAATAATTTTTCTATTTCTCAAGGGCTTCCAAACAGACCTAAGTGTTGGAAATTATTGCTAGTCATTCTCATGGGTTTTGCATAGACTATGCTCATCCTATCTGTGACCTAAGTACAATTGATTCTATTGTTTCATAGCACAACAATGGTGCACTGGTATGTCCTTAACTTAGCAAAGGCACAAACAATTAAACAAACTCTTTTGGCTTTACTGCTCCTGAAAAAATTCTACACAAAAGAGTTAAAGAAATAGAGAAGAAAGAAAATACATGCAAAGGTTGACTTCTATACCAAATGTGGGAATTTTCATAGCTCGGGGCCCTAAATCCCTAGAGCTACAGAAATCCCAAAAACAACAGGCTTTCTATAATTAGCATTTTCTAATTCTAATCCTGTTAAATTTCTGCTCTAATAAAAATATAGATTCAGATAAAAAAAACTAATTCCTAAAATTAGGTGGTTTTCACGGGACAGAATTTTTCAAACTCCCACTCCAGGTTAGGGATTTTTTTTTTCTTACAATTTTTAAAAAATATTTTATTTAATCTGTATGCATGCATGCATGGAGGTCAAAAGT
Source organism: Mastomys coucha (assembly GCF_008632895.1). NCBI lineage: Eukaryota > Metazoa > Chordata > Mammalia > Rodentia > Muridae > Mastomys > Mastomys coucha. Next base: position 32,746,510 of record NW_022196897.1, on the reverse strand, counting down.
CAACTTTTGAAGTTAGATC
>NW_022196897.1:32741019-32745802 GCF_008632895.1 Mastomys coucha | reverse complement strand
TCAAGGACACTGTTGGGACAACTGCTGACAGAAGATCAAAATAAGAGGATTATCAGGAAGCAGAAAAATGGTGCTCACTGGCTAATTTTGACAGCTGTCTTGTGAAGAGGGAGGGCCATTTGCTTTTATTTTTTATTAGATATTTTCTTTATTTACATTTCAAATTTTATCCCCTTTCCCCATTTCCCCTCCAACTCCTCCATCCCATCCCCCGTCCCTGCTCACTAACCCACTTCCGCTCTCCTGTCCTGGGATTCCCCTACACTTGGCCATCGAGCCTTCACAACCAAGTGAAGAGTGAAGAGCGAGGCCTCTTCTCTCACTGATGTCCCACAAGGCCATCCTCTGCTATATAGGTGGCTGGAGCCATATGGGTCACTCCTTGTATACTCTGGTTGGTGGTTTAGTCCCTGGGTGCTCTCAAATCCATAATCGACTTATCCTATTTGTTATCAAAATGAAAACATTTGCTGAGGAAAGGAACTGACAGAGAGATAGACTGGAATTTCACCTCTGTCTCTTTCATCTAAATCAGACAAAACAACATCCATGTGTTTCTCAGAGGCACAAATAAAACATTCAAAATTTTAGCAGACTTCTTAATGACTAGAGTTTTTGTTGTTGTTATATAATGTTAGCTATTAAAGCATAAATCTGCCTTCCATGTCAGAGCCTTGGCATCAAGACAGTCAGTAGAATTTCAGTGTTCCTGTTCAGAGAGCATCTTTTGGAAAAAGACTCCTAAGAATATTAAAGGGACATCAAATGACCGAATAAATCATCTGAGAATTCCAGCTGGTGTACATCCAAACTACCTTTGCATTTGGTTCAGAGCCCTCCAGATCAAAGAAGACATTAGGAATTAAGATGTATTTCAAGTCAAGATAGTATAATATAACTTTTCCATGTGAAATCACATTTAATAAAAGTTCTTTATTTAAGACATTGAAATTAAACATTAAACTGTGTGCGAAATGCAATCATTCAAAAATCCCAGTATTCAGAGTAAAACCTACATCCTCTCCAAGGGTAGACTACTATAGACTGGGGCGTCATCAGAGTACATCAGGTGTTTTACCAAAGACTTATTTCTCCATGTGTGCTCTGAAAACAACAGTTCTTTACCAAGCCAAATGTTCATATGGCTTTACAACTTTGGTTGTAATCAGGTCATCAGTGGGAACTATGACAGTGAAAGTAAAACTGGGTTATGGTGCTCTTTAAGTGGTTAATTTAAGTGTTCTCTCATGGGCTAATAATATCGTTTGAACTGAAAAAAAGTGTCATTTTTACAGTGCTTTTCTCAAAAAGTAAACAAGTGTCCATAATTCTGATCACCTGCACAAGATCTGAGTGTAATGACAATGTTGAGTCACTTGTAGATGCCCCAGTTCAGGTTCTCCTGTCCGACTCAAGCTGGAACACTCAGCATAAATTGAGGAGACTCTAATAACCTTAAATCATTGTGTCCTGCACATGCTCAGAACCAATGACTTCCAAATTTGAACACATATAAAAATTTGAAGAGCTTCAATTATTTTAAATAGCCATGTGCAGTGTAGAGAGAGATTTAAAATTGTTGTAGTGCCTGGCATTTTTTAAGTACTTCAGCCTGGACGTGAGTCAAGCAGCATCCTGTCAGGAGACACTGGCTCAGCTCCTCTTACCAGACATAGAAATACACATCTAAAGAGAGGAGATTAGATTTTGTTAGATTACACGATTTGAAAACTGGGCATGGTACAAAATAAAATAAATAAATCTATTTCCAAAGAGGAAAGTTTAAGACAGTGGCTATCACTGGGCCAGGTCAGAGGAGAAAGATCAAAATAGTATTTTGAAAGCCAGAAGAAAAAAAAAGAAAGTTTTTCAAAGCAGCATGAGATAGAAGCAACTCAATGCAAGAAGGCTTTAAAAGCACAGAAGTCAGATCCCTGAACTCCTGAGGAGGAGCACTGACAGCAGGAACAGAACGTGGGGACATTTCCCTTGCTGCTTCTCCTTGCTCCCACTGGCCAAGCAAAGCTGACTTCCTTGTCCCTTCACGAAGGGGTGCTGGTACTGTTTCACCAATACTCTGAAGCCACTCTTTGTATATTCCCTTTGTTGAAATTATTCTCCTGTGGATGAGGGTGAGCACTTTGACATTTTACATGGCTCAGAGTTCACGGTCAACATACAAACCCTTAAAGAGCCCCCAAAATTGCATCTGCACAATCAGGCTTTTTAAACATGTCTTTTCCTCAGGACTTCCTATCTTTTCATCCAAGCAAGAAGTTCTGATCTCCTTTGTTGCCTTTGGGTGTCCACGTTCTCGAGGCTTGGCACTGCCCAGGGAGCTGGACACTCTCCATACTTTTGTGTCAGGGAAAGAACAATGTCCTATAGTTAGTAAGGCAAAAAGGGTAAAGGGAAAAAACTGAAAGCAAAAAGCCTGAAGGCACTAGAATAATTAAGCCAATGCGGTGACAGCTGTGGCAGGTCCCAGGCAGAACTGGCTCCACTGAGCTGAATTAATGACATCAACAGCCCAGTATCTCCATTAACACTTGATCATTAATTATTACCCTCTGACAGTAAGAGCCCAAACCTTGTTAGGAGTGGCCAGTTATTAATCTACCTTACCTGCCCTCCACACCGACACCTCAGTGCAGTTAGTTTCAGTCCTTGCTTGTTGTTTTTATTTTTCAAACTTCAACTACTGCTCAATTTACCTGGGTAAATAGTGACAGCCATCAGATCATAAAGTCTGCTTTGAGTCACTGGGTTTCATGTTCTTTCATCTACAGCTGGGGTTGGTTGGGGGGAGGGGGAGAAGGCACTACCTGCTGCACTGGCTTTTCTTCATCCAGTTTGGAAGGGTCAAGAGACACAGTTTATCTGAAATACAAAAGACAGTAAAGAGGTAAATTATTCACCATTGTCCTTTTCTCTGCCCCTGTGGGGAGAATTCCTTAGTTTCCCTTAGTCTCATCCTTAGAACTCAGGGCACGCACTGGGCATGTATATTTTCAACTCTAAAAGTTGCTCACTTAAATTGCTTTCAGAAGCTGGTGAGATTGCTCAGTTGTTAACAATGCTCCTTGTGACAGCTATAGGCCCTAAATTCAATCCCACCTTCCCTGCATCCACTGCATAGTGAATGAAGAGAACAGACTCCCCGAAGACATGCTCTGACCTCCATGCTTACTCTTGGCACTCAATGCACTCTCTCTCTCTCTCTCTCTCTCTCTCTCTCTCTCTCTCTCTCTCTCTCTCTCTCTCTTTCTCTCTGTCTCTCTCTCATCATCATCATCATCATCACCATCATCATCATCAAACAATTAAGTTTTAAATTCTCCCAAAATATAGGGGTATTTAACTTTATATAGACAGTACCAAATATTTCCTTGGTCAAATTCTGATCACCCTAAGAAAAAGACACATTCCTTTAACATTAGATTAGTTGGATTTTGTCTTATAAAAATTAAGGATTTGCCATATATTTGCACCATATATTTTAATTTTGTGGTAAAATTTCAGCATTTAAAGATTAAGTCACAATTTTGAACATTTCAGTACATACACACACACACACACACACACACACACACACACATATGCAGAGAGAAAGAGAGAAAGAGAGAGAGAGCAGTAGACACACCACAAATACCTATGGAATTCCAGGAGGATTGGGAACTTAATAAATCAAATAGCCTGTTGGTATTGAGCAATACCAAGATGTATACTGACAACATAGCATGAGTTTCATGAAGAAAATAAAATCAGGGAATGCAAATCCAAGCCATGAGTTAAGAACTCAGTTCACAGCAGCAGACTGTATAGCACTGGAGTGGTAATTAACCTTTACTAAAGACTTCATAGAAATCTAGTCCATTCATTTGCTGATTGTTCTTTTCCTGCTAGAGTTCACTTCTTCGTCATAAACATAGACACGGTATGACTTAATAGAGTGTCTGCTCCAGCTAATGGCCCTGGAATGTACTGAGAAGACCGAAGAGCTGCTAGGAGCAGATAACATGCTTCCCAGATGGCATCACGACCATAAAGAAACAATGGCAACAGCAGACCATGTTCCTGTCCATTCTATCTTCCATAAGGCAGAGCAGATTAACAGATTCTAAGGGACAGTTTTGTAAGGCTTTTTCCTAAGATGATGATGAGAAAAAAAAAAGTTCAAATGAATATACATTCCAATTCCAATCACTAACATCATTGTCCTTACTTATACAGCGAGGACTAAATGTTTACTTTTCCAGGCACAATCCTAGCCCTAAACACAGCTCTGCTCAATGTCTGTGTTTACAATACCGTGTGGGTCAGTCCTCTACAAGATCCTCCTGGGTTCTTTGGTTCATGAATGTAGTTAAGCAAGCCCCTTATTGGAAGCCATAACTTAGGAATCATCACTACTTGGGAATGACAACATGTGAAATAAAGCCATTGATTCATGCTAGTATTTCCTATCCAAAATAATAAAAATTATAAAATGGAGGGAGGGGTTTAATTCTAGGAGCAATAATTCTCTTATATAGGGGGAAACTTAAAAAAAAGTAAACAGCACAACTTCTTGAAAATATAAACTTGAGACATGTGTTGGGTGATGTAAATTTGCTAATCAATAGAGGTGAATGGAGAGGCAAGAAAGAGCAAGAAAGTAAGGAAGTAGATTAAGCAGCATTTTGTAAACATTTAGCAAAGCACTAAGAGTCTTGGACATTGCAGGAAGTTTTGAGAAGGAGGAGGAGGAGGAGGAGGAGGAGGAGGAGGAGGAGAAGGAGGA
>NW_022196897.1:32734726-32740480 GCF_008632895.1 Mastomys coucha | reverse complement strand
GGTGGTGGAGGTGGTGGTGGTAGTGGTGGTGGTGGAGGTGGTGGTGGTAGTGGTGGTGGTGGAGGTGGTGCTGGTGTTGCTTTGCTGTTAATGCACCATTTTCTTTGTTCCTCAGAGGAATTCCATTTGTCCAGCAGTCTTTCTCATCAAGGGACTGAGTAGCTCTGCTGTCTGCAGCCTTCCCCATTCAGTATACAGTGGTGGTTCCCAGGACTTGTCCCCTCGTTCACTTCTTTTCAGTAATGTGCTGAAGTCCCTGAGGGCCGAAATGCTCCACTCCTCCTAACACAGATATGTTTTTGTCTCCGGACTCAGAAGAGTTCACTTGTTTTGACTATCTTTCTTATAACCTCATTCAAGCATCCCTTGGAGTATCATTCTAAATGCTGCCAATGCATAAATAGACCATTTCTCATTTTTTTATCCAAACTAGTTTTTTATATAATAGTAACACTGTATTGGTTTAAAATATTCCATAAATTTTTAATAGTTAATCATCAATACATCCTATTAATACTATGCAATTTCTAACTCTTATTTATATATTCATTATATAAATATAATATTTATATATTAATATATATATATATATATATATATATATTGGGTGACTCTGGGTGTCTTTGGCACCCAGAGTCACCCAATTTCACGTCAGAATCTTTAGTTATAAGTTTCCAAGAATATTCCAACTATATACAACCAACTCATGTTTGAAAAACTCATGTTTGAAAAGCAAAAAGGAAATTAAAGAACACCAACCATTACTATGAAATTTGGATAATACTCAAAACAAAAGTAACCACATTCTACATGGGCAATCCTTAAAGAAAAGGTCATTATATTGAACACCATCGTTTTATATTTTTATTAAATATTTCCCAAGTTTTCTTCATCTTATGACAGACACATTCACAATGATTCTTTAAAGAATTAAAATCTTGCATTTTGATTACCTCTTTTTAACATTTACCAGGGATTACAGAGAAGAGATTGTTTGACATTGAATTTCAGTTAACCATGTCCTCCACTGGAACATAGTTGTACACATTGTTTCAGAGCTAACATAATGGGGAATATTTTCAAAGAAGGCTGTGTTTCAAGCCAGATGGTTTATCTGCTGAAACAATTCTCCCAGTAGAGAAATAGCGGCTGCACAGTTGCGGTAGTGTTCATAAGCCTAGTGCAGTAGATTCATTTGGCACCCACATTTTGGAGTCAAACAAAAGTACAGTTTGTATGAATCTCAGACTCAGATATTCATGCGTGAAAAGGGGTTTTCTGAGTTGTGCATTGTGCATTATTGTAAAGGCTGTGATGTGTTTATATCCCAAACACAATATGGAAATAGGATAAAATTTTCAAGTATATATTAATAGCTTCCCATATACAGTGCAAAAGGCCTATGTGATTAGGATAGCTGCCTTAGAGATTATTAGAGTCTGGCTCAAGAAGAGCTAAATTGCCATTACTTGTATGGAAAGCAAGTGGATTACCAAACGTCAAGCCTACTGTATCTATTAAAACTTGAAGTTAAAAAAAAAAGATTAAATATGTATGCTTTCTTGGGCAGAGACCAACTGTGGTCTCAGAATGGTAGCGAATGATACCAAGCACTTAGAAATGCTGCCACATAATTTTTCTCCCCCAACCCCAGTCTCAAGAAGCTCTTGAATTTTTTAATCTTTACTATCAAAGGTACCCTAAGGGATGCCATGGTGACTCACTGAGTTGGCTTCTGTAGCCCATGATGGTCTTAGGATATGTTGTGATACATGTTGGGAATCTCACCCTTTGTCACAGAAAGTCACTGGCCACATTTTAAAAATAAAACAGAAAAGTTTCAGGAGTCCAGCAGGGGTTGCCATGCCCAGGAATGCAGCAAGCATGTAGAGGGATGGGAAAATCCCTGAGATTCCAGAGATTAAAAAATAACACATGGGAGGTTCTAAATAAAGAAATTCTTGGGTATGTCGTGGAAGTTGGCACCAGCCATGCAGGTCTCTGCCTCAGAGACTATTTTTGTTTGAGTTAGCCAGTAGGACTTGCATGAATGTGACCTTCTGTGCCTAAAGAACCTAATGAATATTAGTGACATTTTCCTTGAAAAATAAGATACTTTTAACATTTATGATTATCCATTAATTTATCTTTATATACATATGTGTGTGTGTGTGTGTGTGTGTGTGTGTGTGTATGATATATCTTATATCTCGTTCTTTTTAACAAACTATGATACCTACTTCAAAACTTTAGAAGGAAAACTTTAGACATGGGCTTTTAAAATTTTGAATCCACAAATTTAATTAATCTGTAGTTACCCTTTAATTAACACACACAAACAATTTGTGCTCTGTAACAACCATAAGATAGGAAAGGGAAAAGAATAAATAAAATACATAAGCCTTAACATCCTAAACCTTAGACCCCTGTAAACACATACATATCAGCCCTTAAACTGGATAGAAGACACCCAGATCAGAAAACTGCAATCCAAATTCATGCGTATACTGAATCCAAAGAAATGCTGGAGGCAGGTGCCAGGATGGAAGTCTGTGTGCCACTGTTACCTGTGGGCAGTCAGATAGAAATACAAATGTCCAATAACTGCCTGTATCTTTCAGAGCTCCAGGGATCCTAAACAACTGGCCTTCCCCTTCAACCCTACATACCTCAACTTGATCTTTCGGAGCACAGATTTGCTGAGTTGACATTCAAAGCAGCCATTTGATATGCTCAAACTAACAGAACTGTGGTGTTTTTAAGTGGCTTCTCTGAGGCTGGTTCTCATTTCCTGCTTTTCTTTGTATCCTTTTATGAATGTCCTCAATTAACAGTGGCTAGGTCATGGGACATTGTAGCAACAGACTCCTGATCGCATTCAGAAGAGAATGTGTGAGAACATCTTGTAAATACTCTAATACCACATAAATCCTTGAAATCATATATCTAATGTAGACAGCTCTTCTGAGTATTTAATACCAGGTATCTTTAGGTACAAATGTCCTAAATACCAGGAGTGTCTTCAGTACACCATTAAAATGGCTCCTTTGTTTACATTTGACCATTATATCACTTCAGATGATTTTACCAAGAAGATACCATAGTCTATATTTTTCCTACTTTTACATAGGTAGTATTATGGAAGACAAGAAGGCTGGTATCTTAGTAAGTCAATGTACTTGAAATATGATTTTCCTGGGAACGGGGGGGGGGGGGTGTAATAACTCATATGTTCAAAATGGAAAAACTAAAAAGGTTCTTCAGTGATACTGCAGCCTTACAGAAAATTCAGAAAATCACACACCTGCTAAGAGTGGAAAAGGAGTCCTAACTCCTGTCACTTCAGTAGCTCTAAGAGTCTAAGTTTCTCATTCTGTGTGCATGTGCATATTCATACGTGTATACACATTCACACACATGTGTATGCATGCGCATGAGCACTGTGATTGAAGCTAGAATTTCATGCCTGCTAGACAGTAACTCTACACTGAAGATTACCTCCAGTGCCTACCTTGAAATATTTTTTTCACTCAAAACTGTGAGGCATTGATCACAACTTATCATTTAAAAAGGAAAATCCAAGACAAAGTAAAGACAGAAAACTAGAGGGATAGAATAGGAAAAGACATGAAGTGAAGGGTGGCAAAGGCAGGAACAAGCCAATTCAATACTTAATTTTATTGTTGGAGTGATTTCTCTCTCTCTCTCTCTTTTTTTTTTTTTTTTTGGATGGAATGCATTGATTGTGTGTTCCTAATGTACTCTGAGAACATCCCAATAAAAGAGGAAACCAAATTTTATCTCATCTATTATGCTGATGATAGCCTTCCTATATCACACTTTCAGATTCAGTGTGGTTTCCAGCAGGGCTGCCTCGGGCTACCCAGGTCTGCCAGGGTCTTCCTGGTCAGGAATGCCTACACTGTCATTTACCTCTCCCTGCTCCTGCCAAGCATGCAATAGCCACAGACCAGGGCCACACTTTTACATATGTGCTAAAGTTTCCAGGTGGCCTGTTTGTGTTATGATTGTGCCTGGCCTCAAAATAAAAACAAATCGACAATCCCTCACCTCTCCCAAGCCAGTGCCAGATTTTAAATAAAATGTCTAGTAGTGATTTATTGCCAATTCAAACTGCCAGACTGGCATCCTGTCCACTCACTAAACAGACAAATCAGTAAAAGCTATGTCAGTCTTGCCAGTTGCCCTAAGTATGCTCTAGGAGCATTCCAAATGTCATGTTTATTCTGTTACCGGATTCCATATTCATGTGCAATAGGAAACAGGATCTCTAGATGACCTTAATTCCCTAATAGAGTGATCATTCTTCCCTTGGGGACATCCAGGGATGCTTTCTTTTTCCTTAGATAAGGCACTGGCTTGTACACCAAGCAGAGAAACAAAACCAAAAGAAGTTCTTTCCTCCAAGTAACCTCAGGTCAGGGATGAGTTTCCTATCACTTCCCCAGAGAGCAAACACCTGCCTAGCGATTCACAAGAGATGCTTCTCCTCCTTCCTCTCCATCATAAATAACAGCACCCTTTGTCCACCCCATGAATCTTGAAATGCCGATTTAGGCCAGGCTTAGCTTTATCCATCTTTATTGTCCCCCAGCAATCTGATCTCAATCTGCTCGAATGCATGTGTTTGAGGCTTGTAGTATTCTGGCTCTTCTTCCTCTCCAAGGCTGGCATGTCCCAGAAGATGGCCACATATCTGAACAGAAAAGAGAAAACTCTCAAGCCCTCAGTTGGCATTTCTGTAAGATTAGCGTCAAGCTAGGCAACCACATGACCTTCTTCCCATCTTACCCAAGCTATCCGAAGTGCATACTCACCAAGTCAATGAGAAGGACTCTCCCATGTCTCACCCCATGCTTCTATGTCACTTGTACACAAACCTCAGAACTGTCTATATTTCATGAGCCGTTGTCTTCATGTATTATTTAATAACCTGTTTAACAGCATGCCTAATTACAAACATTTATTATAGAATTCATCTCTAGAAGTAGATGAGAATGTGCTAAATTGTTTGCTACCTAAAGTTTTAATGAGAGTATAATACCTTCAGCCCATATGCTTCAAAAACGTTATCCTTAATTATGTAACATGGGTATTTTACTGATATCTGTTAACTGCTCGAGCAGCTGTGGTTTTCTGCTATTTTGCACAGCTCAGGAGGAGCAGTGAGTTCAGTTTCCCCTTTTTGGGGGGTTGCAAAATCCATGCCCCAAACAGGTGTGTGCAATCAGGAACCGCAGTGATGAGCCCAAACTGTTGCCTTTCTAAAAATTCCACCAGCCGGTGACACACGCTGTTCAAGGTTGCACAAGCTTGTTTTCCACCGGTTATTTTGATGATTCATTCCCCCATGGGGAGGTGAACTTCAGCCATTATTTCTCCTCTCCTGTTTCTGATAATTAGAGGAATCACTTCCTCATTTGATGATCGCTCTCGCTCTCACTCTACCTCCCTCCCTCCCTCTGTCTTTCTTTAAAATGAATTCTTACCTTTTGGAAGGTGTTGCCCTCTTCTCCATAGACCTCAAAGAGAAGGAAAGGTAAAATCTCTCAATCTCTCAATCTCTCAATCTCTCAATCTCTCTCTCTCTCTCTCTCTCTCTCTCTCTCTCTCTCTCTCTCTCTCTCTCTCTCTCTCTCTCTCTCTCTCTCTCTCTCTCTCTCCTTCTCTCCCTCCCTCTCTCTCTGTCCCTCCCTCCCTCCTCCCTCACTTCTCCTTCCCTCTCTCTCTCTG
>NW_022196897.1:32684335-32734716 GCF_008632895.1 Mastomys coucha | reverse complement strand
TCTCACACACACACACACACACACCACAAACACACACACACACACAAACATATACACTCAGAACTCATCAGAACTCCTTGTCAACCTTCTGCAGTAAATCTGTCTACACAAAACTGAAACTATCACTACTCAAACCTAAAATGCCTATGCAGTCCACTTCCAAGCAGTATCCTTGCAAAGCTGTCCTGTGCTCAGGAACATGGTCGCACTGCCACTCAAGCCTCCTTCATAGTCTTTCAAATGCCAAATGCAGAAATCACTCTCTGACAGGACAGTTAGATTTTCATAAACGTCAAATGTTTACTGAGAGCCAAGTCTGCTGACAAGTGGCAGGAATCTTCCTAAAAATAAAAACAAGGTTGATTATTAAATAACAAAATTTATCCTGTAAAAAAATGACAAATACATCAATGCAAAGAAAATTTCAAAGCAGGAGATGTAAAACATTTTCAGCACCAGCAATAGGGTCAGCCAAGACAAGCCAACGTTCCTTCATAAATTTTTGGAAAAATTAAACAACATAATTTTACCTTCTTATCTTGATTTTTAGAGAAAATGAGGAACTCCAATTAATTTATTCTCTTCCTAATTGAACAACAATTTGCAATTTAATAATGATATGTTGTAGGAACTGTTTTCTTAATGTTGCCTAAATAGACACACATGTACATCAACCCATTTCACATTTCTCTAAATATTTTCATAGTGGAAAGCAGTGTTCACAATAACAGTGCAAACTGTGGAGTCTGATAATCCAAATAAAAGGTGTTGTTTTAACCACATACTGTCACCTTGAGTGGGCGACAGAAACTCTAAGAACTCCAGATTTCTCATCTGGTAAGCATTGGAAAAAATAGAAGCCTCATACAGTATGCAGATGAAATCGGCTTTAAAATACCTCAACCAGAATACCTGGTGCATAGTGGAGGAGTGGAGCTTTTCCGACATGTTATCGTGTTCTGACATGTCCATTTTCACTTGGAAGGGACGCCCCTATCATGCTACCAGCACCCAGCACAGTATGTAGTTCATGGTAAACCTAAACAGTTGTTTATTGAAGTGAGCTGAATGCATTCTTCTGAACATAGTAAAACTTTTAAATTGGAAATAGAAAGTTAAAGATTTTCAATTAATTTATTGTGAAATTAGTTCAGGGACAAGTGTGGTTTGAGTTAATTCGTAATATACCCATACCTCCCCATTAAAAATATTATTAAAAATAATAGTATCACTATATATTTCAAAGTGAATGATTTCTTCATGTTTTTACTCTTTTTGTTCTCTTCTGTATTTTAAGAGATTTTTTTTTGCCATCAATGTAACATTATTTCCCTAGACATATTCACGAATATTAGGTGATTAGTTGACCGTAGGTAGACTCGGTGGATAACATAGAAGAAGTCATAGGGTAGGTCCAGATGGGGAGGTGGTGGGAGGAGAGCCCTAGATGGGAAGAACACTAAGCCACCACTTCTAGAATTCTTGGTAGCTGCAGGGGTGTGGGCTCCTTAAGGGTGGCGGAACATTGAAGCAAAGTCACACTTCCCCAAATACAGAATCAGTGGGGTAAAGTTTCTACTCTTAACCTGCTCCAGATACAAACCTGAACACTCACACCTCACTGCCCAACCATGTGATCTGATGCTTATCTGTCCTAAGCCTCCTATATGTCACTAACAAACAAACACATCATTATACATCACTTCGCTGTGTTATCATCCTCATGTCGCCCTATTTTTCTCTGTTTTTCAGTTTCAGAAATCAAAAGACTCTTTAAAGAAGATAATTCAAAGACAATCTTACACTTAGTAGACAATTGCACAAGGTGTCCTATTTGAATGCAAAACTGTCCTTACCTGTGCATCACTTTATAGGTAGCAATTCTTTTAAGAGATACCTTACTACAAATCCTAAGATGATTATAACTACTCCATCACAACCAACAGTCAAGTGTAGTGGGCCTTAATGGATCTCTGGTCAACATCAAAACAAGAAAAGAGATGCCTATAGGAACAAGCATACACCCCAAGAAGGAACACTTATGTTCTTAGAACCCTTTGAAAATAGAGAGAAAATTAAAAACAAAACAAAACCTGCACAGGTATCCTCAACTCTTCCTGATGCTGCTCACTGCTTAATGGTGCTCATTCTGCCTCTTCTGGCGCACCTGGTTATAGAAATACTGAAGGCCACCTTCAGTTTAGGTAGGTACCCTCTGGAAAGACTGTGTTCCTGTCATGGCGCTTAGAGAAGAAGAAGAATTACAAACAAGGAACAGAAACTGTAGACTTTTTTTTTTTAAATCTTAGGTTGGAATCCCATGACCCAAGATTTTGCAAGTCCTGAAGGAAATTCAACTCAGGCAATGAAGAGTCTTATGATACAATAGCCTGCAATCTGTTAATGCTTAAACTCCTGATTCATAAACGGGGAGAGGAAGGGGAAAAGAGTTCCAATAAAACAGACACAGCCCCACTCACCTGACAATTCATCATTCTGCTTCTCTCTGCTCATAGCTTAGAACCACTCTCTTGAGAAAGCCCTCTCCTTCCTGGTTATGTCTATTGGCCCTGCAGGCTGTGAGTTACATTAGGGCAAGGACTGAATCTTATACTTCCCTGTTACCCCTGCTTCTAGTATAGAAATGGACTAAGACGAGATACTTGATATATGTTAACTCAATCCATTAAATGACAGATATGTAATAGTTTTTTTAAAGAGTGTGTGACTAATAACACAATTTTTTTTCAATTCAACAAGTAACATGTTATATTCTATTATATTCTATTATATCATATTATATCATATTATATTATATTATATCATAGCAAAGAAAGTTAAATATCTTATACAGAATCTGGAGCCAGCTTCTTTCCTTCTCTTACCCATTTTGACATTTTTTTCAGAACCTGGTTCATCAAGGTCTGTCTTGGGTGAATCTTAAAGGTTAGAAATGAGAAAGAAATTGGTGTGATAAACCCTGGAAGATTCATTATCTTGGCCTTAAAATTCTACTGGTCTGTTGGTACCATTGAGATCCTAATCATCCCTCTAAAATCAAGAAAAAGCTTAGCCCATTTATTTACTCCATCTCAGCAAAAATACCTTTCATCTTTTTCACTCATGCCAAAATCCATGGGGCATTGTTAACATTTCTTTCTCCCTCCTACTTCATATCTAAAGTCAACTGAGAAATCCTATTGAACCTACTTTCCAAATATCTCCAAATTCATCAACTTTTCATTACCTCCTCAGCCAGCAACTTGGCTTAGGCCAACACTGTGTTGATGTAAGTTTTGGAAATGAGTAGAAACAGGTCCTTGCCCACTCGTAGCACTTTCATAGTAGGGGAGGCAGAATGACTCACTTCAGTTATCAGCAATATCATTCCTTCAGTGTAAGTTTTTGAAAGCACTCAGAAGAAAAGAAGATATTCTTTCTATGACCCACAAAGGTAAGGGATTATCTGAACCCTCCAAACTGCTGTTTCCATTTCCTCTCTGGGATCTCTGATTGATTCCTCATCTCTTTGCTCCAGGCACACATACTAGGCACCATTCCCAAAATTAAATAAGCCATGCTTAAGAGTGGGAACCTGAGTCTGGTTCCCAGTACCCATGCCTTATAACCACCTGTAACTCCAGCTCCAAAGGATGTGATATCTGTGGCTTTACACTCAGGTATATACACATAGAGACACATAATTTAAACTGGGAAAAATAAATCTTTAACAAAATATTTAAAGAGAACTTAAGGAGCTATCTCTACTAATTTAAAAACCAAATTTTTCTTCATGAAAACAATAACCTATTTAGAGAATATAATGACACAGGGGAAATTCTATTAATAATATCAACAAAGTATGAAATTTTATGGGAGAATTTTAAAGACACTCAGATAAAATGTTCAAACACTATTAACAAAGGTAAAATCACTTTAAATTCAGAGAGAGAGAGAGAGAGAGAGAGAGATCATCATTAAATTATTCAAAACTATATTCAGTGCTCAGAAAAATTCACGACATCACTAAGCAGCAATGGCCCAGTCATGCACAGCATGAGAATCCTATTTTTGTGGTATCTCAATACACCAAGAGTTCAAGTTGTTCCCAATGTAATTCAAGGATCTTTTCCTCCTGTGCATTCTTAGCCCATTGGTCCCAGAACTGAGAATGGCACTAGAATGTATCTACAGCAGGGTTTTTCATTTTGACACTGTTCTTTCCTCCCCCGCCCCTCCTCCTCCTCCTCCTCTCTCTCCTCCTCCTCTCCCTCCTCCTCCTCTTCCCCTTCTCCTCCTCCTCTTCTTCTTCCTCTCCTCCTCCTCCTCTTTCTCATCATCATCATCATCTTCTTCTTCTTCTTCTTCTTCTTCTTCTTCTTCTTCTTCTTCTTCTTCTTCTTCTTCTTCTTCTTCTTCTTCTTCCTCTTCCTCTCCTTCTCCTTCTCCTTCTC
Organism: Mastomys coucha; assembly: GCF_008632895.1. Lineage (NCBI taxonomy): Eukaryota > Metazoa > Chordata > Mammalia > Rodentia > Muridae > Mastomys > Mastomys coucha. The sequence goes on along the minus strand of NW_022196897.1, from coordinate 32,730,262 downwards.
CTTCTCCTTCTCCTTCCCCTTCCCCTTCCCCTTCCCCTTCCCCTTCTTCTTCTTCTTCTTCTTCTTCTTCTTCTTCTTCTTCTTCTTCTTCTTCTTCTTCTTCTTCTTCTTCTTCTCCTCCTCCTCCTTTTCCTCCTTTTCTTCTTCTCTTCCTCCTCCTCCTCTTTCCTCTTCTTCTCCTCTTCCTCCTCCTCTTCCTCCTCCTTCTACTACTTCTTCTTCTCCTCCTCCTCCTCCTCTCCTTCTCCTCCTCCTTCTCTTCTTCTCTTCCTCCTCCTCCTCCTCTTTCTTCTTCTCCTTCTCCTCTTTCTCCTCTTCTTCCTCCTCTTCCTCCTCCTTCTACTTCTTCTTCTTCTTCCTTCCATAATTTATTTTTTTATTCACACTATACTCAAATTACAACTCCCTGCTCCCTCTTGTCCTCCCAGTCCAATCCTTACAAGTACACCACCATTCAACTCACAAATCAAAGCCACCAAGAAAAACTATTGACTTTCTCTCCTGAACATTTCTGAGGTCTGCCTCTTGAACTGCTGAGATACCAGAGCCTGAGCCATCATCTCTCTGCAAAGTCTGCCTCAGAGGCAGCTGACTCTTTGAAGGGGTAGATAGACATCCTTTAGGAAAGCCTTTGGAATGACTCCTCATCATGGAGATGTTAACAAAAATGTCAGTTCTGGGAAGGGGTGGGGGATATGCATAAGTGATGACAAGGTTTTTACTATACAATTCTAACTTGCTCCTAACTGAGTCAACATTTGATTGTATGAAAATTCGAGTATCTTTTTTCTCTCCTGCCAACCAATAAGTACTATTGGCACATGAATTAGTGTACAGTGAGCACTCAATAGAAAATTTTTAAGTTCAATGCTGCCTTTAGATTAGGTTCCAGTGGGACTTTACCATTGCATGATCATCTAGATTCTTACTATATGAAATTCATGAATACATACACATGTTGACATAAGTATATGCATACATACATTCACACACACACTAAAACTAAAGAATATGTGGATATTTTGCCATGTAACCATATAGTACAAGAAAATGCACAACCCTGTAAGCTTATTTTTACAATAAATGCCTTTCAGAATTCAGAATACTGTTCCTTCTCAATGCCTGCCCTAAATCTCAAAACAAGAAGCAACCTACTGGTTGAGGATTATTAGAAAGGAACTATGATTCAAAGAGAGGAAAATACAAAATTAAGTAGAAAAGGCAAATTAATCATTTTGATGAACCCTTGCTTTCAGACAGTATGATGCAGGAAGTAATTGCAAAATAAATACAATTTCCACTCACATATCAAGTTATAAACCTACACATGAGAATTTTCACATGTCAGAACAACAAAGTTTGTATCAACTCAGGGTTGGTTGAGAAGGTTTAAGCAAAAAGGCACTCCTCATGTAATGTGATATTAAAATGTTTTAGATGAATTTTTAAGTGTACATCAAAATTTAACATCTCATACCCTGGAACCAAAATACACCCTTCCTAATTGGCTCTGCCACTTTCTTACTCTGAGATCTCAGTCATGTTTCTTAAACACACAATACCCCAGTTTTTTCCTCTGTTAAGTAAGAGTAGTTGAGGACCTGTTCCATACATTCTCAACTTGTGAGGATTAAAAACGGACATTGACTATAAAGTAATTAGCACAGAGCATGATCCACAGTCAATGCTTGACTAATATCAGGCATCAGCATCTTTCTGTCACCAACTTTGTGATTATCACTATTAAAATAAACACACTTGATGTACAATTCAATCTTTTAAAATGAAAATACTAGAAATAGAAGAATTTTTTTTTTAAAAGGAACATGTGCTAACAGAGAAAGCCCCTCACTAAAGACCTATTCAAATGAAGACATTTGCCAGGAAAAGCTATGACATAAACATGAGCCAATATCATTTATAGCATGATCGTATTGGTATACATACTGTATATTTACATGCAAGTAGAACAGGAAATTCCACAATGACATAACCCATCTTAAAAATTGGTCACACATGTAATATCTGAGTTAGGTATGTGATTTTATTAATCATTTGATATTCTCTTACTCTATTTGAAGTCATAATATAAGCATTGTTCACTTTTATTATTTAAATGTTTAATTTATTCTTTTGTCGCATTTTGCATCTTTGGGCTTCCTAGCAGTCACTAACTCCTAGATATTCATGCCCTTCTCTGGCACTTCATGAGATCCATTCTCTTTTGCAGTCTGGTAGGCGCTCTAGAATTACTTCCACACACGGAGCTGCAGGAAAAGGTATGTTTCTTAAAGAAAAGAAATAGGGGCTGTCTGATGTCCCCATGCTCTGTGATTTTTGTCCTCAGAAACTTAGAAACATATACGATATCTCTGGTACAGCTCTCAGGCAAGACACAACCTTTGCACAACTTGAGAAATGCCACTCTTTAAGGGCACTGCTGTTACCTTCTGTAACTTAAAAGGAAAAAAAAGTTCAATAAATATTCATTAATGATGTTGATCATTGGTTTTCTTCTCAATACCCAGATATAGAATATTATCATTTAATATCATCATTAACTTACAAATACTTGAATCTTCCAAAAACTAGAAGTGTATTTTACCTTATCATCTTCATAAAGAAGCAAATGTTAAAAAAAAAAAAAAAAGCTTTTCTAGAAATATGGTGTATTTGGATTGAATTACATTCAAGTTGAAAACATCCACATACAGATTCATCCAATAAGAAAGCTTCAAATATCTGCTTGTAGCAGAAGCATAGAAGACTGGGAAAATTAGCCCTAAGAGAAGGAGACTGCTACAGTTACAACCTAACTGGAGCACCGAGGGTGAGTATTCATAACAGACACTACGAATGTGGTGGATGGGTTGACAGGAGTGACTCTCTATTCTTTGCCATATAAAATAATTCAAAAGAGATTTTGTGACTATGGAGATGACTCTGTTGCTGAAGTGTTTGCCACACACGCATAAGGATCTGAGTTCAGGTCCCCACCACCCATGGAGAAAATGGGATGCAGTGAAACACATCTGTAAGCCCACAGCGAAGGAGATTCCAAGGCTCCTGAACCTTCCAGCCCAGCCCATTCATTCACCTGAATTGACAAGTGTCAGGCTCAGTGAGAGACCCTGTCTCAAAAATAAGGTGAAGAGCAATCAAGGAAGACAGCTGATGTTGAAATATGGCCTCCATAGGCACATATGAAAATGTGCATCTATACACACACATACACACATACACATGAGGAGGGGGTTGAATTTTAACAAGTACAGGGAGTATGGATTCTATAATATGCAAATTTTGTTCTGAAATTTGAAAAGTCCCTAAAGATGTTTGAATGAAAATCTCTGTCTCTCTCTATCTCTGTCTCTGTCTGTCTCTCTGTCTCTTTGTATCTGTGTCTCTGTCTCTGTGTCTGTCTGTCTCTGTCTCTGTCTCTGTCTCTGTCTGTACCTGTATCATCTCATAGAACTGCAATTCTGTTTAATTCAGCTGTCTGTGGCTGAGTATCAGCATTCGTTCTGCTGTTAGAGTTATTTCATTACTTCTCATTGGGGATTGATAAATAGTACTTAAGTATTTTTAACATGTGAAATTCAGTCCAAAATCAGATTGATATCAGTAGAGTAATTTAATTGAAAGCCATGGCTACAGCCTACAGCGATGGGAGTGTGATCAGATTGCATCTGAGCAGAAAAAGGTAAAGGATGCTTACCCAGCATCCTTGACTCTCATCCCACCTCACCACTTACAGGCTAGGTACAAAAACTGCAGGTTAAAATTGCACAACAAAAGAAGACATAAATTACACGAAACCTGACATTTCACATGCATTTCCTCAATTACTCCCGTAACAGAATTTCCCTTATCACCTGAACTCAGAGCTAACTGTTCCCGACAGTACTATAAAACTTCAGTTTGCACTTTCTGCAAAGCACACATAACCTCAGCAGGTGGAAACCAAAATTCCCATGTATGTAAGTATAATGTAATGTGATCGTTACTGTAGAGTTAATCCTTGCCCACATGTCTAGATGACTGTCTATTGTAGGGAGGTCTGCGTCCTGTCAATGTAATAGTTGCAACCTTATTGCTAGAACCACAGGCTCAGAACACCAAAAGTGTCTGAGAAGAAACTATTGATGGCTTTGATGTAGAGATCACTCTTTAGTCTTTGGGATCCCCCAGGAGTTCTAACAGAAGAAATCTTTTCTTTCTTCTTTTTTATTTATCTCCATGCTGAGGGGTGGGTGGTCCAGCCATTTAATCTAGATTGTGAGTTTTGTTTTGTTTTGTTTTGTTTTGTATTAGTCTCTTACTTTAATTCCAATCTCCTACTTTAATTCCCCTTCTCACAAAAATCGTTAACTCTTGCTTCAGATCTGAAAAATATTAACAGTTTGAGAAATGGAATGTTAGTTCTACTTCTGGGAAACCTCTGTAAGAAAGCAAACTCGGGTGAGGTGGTACTACTCATCCAGATATCCAAAGGTTAATACTGCAAACAACCTCAATACCCAGCAGAATGAAGTCATGAAACAGAATATTCACAGCCATTACATGTCATGCTCCTGAAAGCTGGCTCACCAAATTTATCAAGAAATGTTTATTAACAAATTATACCAGATTTTAAAACTATATAGTATGCTCCCAAACTTATAAATAAGTGAAATTCTAAGCAATAAAAAGTTAATCATTGCAATTTTATTTTTTCTGATTTTCAAGTTTCCTAGAATCCCCTCCCTGAACATATTAGAAACATAGCACGTATATACGAATGGAGAGCTTTATATTTTTTCTGGAACTTACAAGGTCTAACTGGTGTCATCATTTCTTAAGTAGAATGAAGCAACCTACCCCATAAAACTCAACCACGATTCAATGTAGGAAGGAAAATTATCTGAAATACTCAGACTCTGCCAGGTCAGAAAAATGAGAATTACTCAAAATCCTGATGCTGACACTGAAATGTGTCTACCCCACAGCAAGCCAGCCAAATGCTGACACTTCAGTTGCAAAGGCCCTGTCAGTTCCTGTTGGCTCACATCCTTCTTGGGCTTGCTGGCCTAGTCTAATTCAGGTCAGTTTTTAAGCTATACACAAACTTTAGCTCTTTCAATACCTCTTGATTAGGCTGGTGGTATGGAGACTCATCAATAGTCACTCTCACATGGCAAGTCTAGCTGTAGAACTAATGTTGATCGATTCACTAGTTCACAGACTGTTAAATTTTGTGAATTGACCTATTTAGATAGATAGATAGATAGATAGACAGACAGACAGATAGATAGATAGATAGATAGATAGATAGATAGATAGACCGACAGAAAAGGGATCTCTGCTCTCACCTTTATTTTAAATTTTTAAAAGCCTCAAACATACAGCTTCTTATTTTTAAAAAAATGTTATTTTAGCTACAGACAAAATTATATGCACCACAATGCAGTGAAAACAAATGCAATGAAACCATTTTGTTTCTTGCCAACAAAATGGTTTCATTGTCACCTAAAGATTTTATTAGAAAATTAGTTAAATCACAGACTTCTTTTTGCTTCCCTAGGATAACATATTCCCAGAAATGATCAAGCAATTAGTTGCATGGTAATTTTACTTTTAAATGTTTCAGATTTTCAGGACTAGAAAGATGGCTTAGCAGTTAAGAGCAACTGGCTATTCTTCCAGGAGCCTAGTCCAATTCCCAGCACCCACATGATGACTCACAACCATCTGAGACTTCAGACCCAAGAGAACTGACTCACTCTTTTGGCTTTCACAAGAAATAGACATACATGTGAACAAAATACATATATACATACATATATATATTAAAATTTATTAAAATTTGAATTTTCTTGATATTTTAGGGGCTAAAATGACAGGGCTGGGTCTGTAACTCAGTGATAGGACACTTGCCTAGCATGTACAAAAAACTTTTGATATCCAGTACTGGGGAAAAAAAAAAGGCAGAGAGGTATATTAGAGCCCTAACTTTGCTAAAACTTACTGTCTACCAGAACAGACATTGCAGTCTTCAGAAAACTTTTCTCAGAGTAAGTTTAGAGAGAATGCTGGCACTGGAGTGTCCTTTAGTCTTGGAACTCATTAGATAATCTCAAATGTGCAGTAAACCTATTATATTACAGATGAATAGAAACACATGTAAAACCAACAGAATTTTTCTTTTAATTGTTACTACACTTAGATATCTACACAGCAAAGGATCCCAAACATGAAAGACCCAAATCTCAATTCTAAATTTCACTTCCACGGCAGTCAGATCTGCTCACCAGGAACTGAATTTTCTTTCTCGTTCACTCTGAATATTTCCAAAGCCACAAGGATCACCCATGCTGATTTTCTGGCCAAATCCGGGCTAACTTATCATCATGTACAGGAGATGTAGCATGGATTAATCATGAGCTTTTGCCTGTTTCAAACTCATCATGTATCCTTTAAAGGTAATGCAAGTTTTAACAAGAACCGAGAAGCAAAAGAAAATACAGACAAATGAAAGCAGAATCCCTGCAGACATTTGGTTTTAGCTAATGGGCTTTAGGTAACTCTTGGACAAGGGTCAACATTCATAATCATGTTTTCTCCAGCTTCCTAATCCAAATCCAAAGGTAGTGGTTTCTTTTATGAATATTTTATCAGACAAGAATAAATGTAACATTTTATTTGGATTACACCACTCAGAGAAAGGGGCAAATAGAGAAAGGCCAATAAATCTTAAAGAGTTAATTATTTATACAGAGAAAATTTACTTTCTATGTTGTGACTTGTTTTATTGGTACACTGCAGCTCAATTTAGATTAAGAAGCCAAAAGGATTATTGTTTCCCAACAGAGATGTATCATAAATAAGCACAGCATATTTTTTATTTGTCCCCAACCATCTGAAAAATCTTCAGAATAAAGGGGAAACGCATCCTAAAATTCTTTGTTTTAAACTCTTCATCTAACAATTAACTATACTTAGTATCAAAAATGCATTAATAATGGCTGCTTAAATAAGGCCAGAACAATAAGAATAACAATGGACACATTAACTTAGAAGGGGGAAATTTTCACAGGACCTATATGCAAAAATCTAATTATGGGAGGGGCATTAGCAAATGCAGAGTGGTCTGCCCTGAAACCATATACACACAAACAAATACTCTCAGAAAGTTGTAGTTAGATATCTGTATACATAGATGCACATAATAACAAGGTTGTATTTATATGTCTGTACATTAACATACACCCAAACATGTAAAATAACAAGGTTGCACTTATATGCCTGTAGATACATTCACATAGCTCCCAGGGCTGGGTTGGTTGGGCTGGGATACAAAACAGGCCTGGGCATAACAATAACATGGTTAGACTTAAGTGTCTGTGCATACAAATACATACATACATACATATATGTGTACAACAACAAGGTTATACTTATATGTCTGTGCATGCTCATACATACAAACATATATAATAATAACAAGGTTGTACTTATATATCTGTGCATATACATACATGTATATTGTAACAATAACAACAACAACAACAAAAAGGCTATCAACTTGAGGAAAGGAAGTAATCCCTTTCCAGTTAAAAACATGTTTGTTCTATTTTGGTTTTGGTTTTGTTGTTGTTCTTGTTCTTGTTGTTATTGTTCTGTTTAAGAAAAAGTGTAGTGGTTAGGCTAATCAGGCTAACCTTTGCCTAAGAGATGAGGTCAATGGGAGGGCTGTTGTCATAATCGCCCCACCTTTGCTAGAACATTTGCTGATGTTCCCATTCAGTTGATCTAACATCATGCTACAAGGAGGAAATGCACCAACATCTGTTGTAAGACTTTGACCCTGTCATGATCTGAACTGTGGGTCTTTAGAGTTACCATTGCTTGAAGGAGTAAAAACTGTTATCCAGTTAGAAAACAAAGAAAATTGAAAGGTAAGTTTCACCTAGTACGAAGTATATGTGTAATAAATATTACTAAACTGGATGGGAGGGTGTTGCAGTAAATCTCCAACCCAAATATGCCCCGGCAATGAAAACACAACTCAATTAATATGAATAGAAGCTGTGTGCCTAGATTGGGCAGATTTACCACTACACTACCATCTTCCCCATGTTTGAGACCCCTTATAACTTGCAGTTTCTCCAGGACACGTGCTTCTGCTCCGCTTTCCTTCCTCCTCCTCCTCCGCTGTCCTCTCTCTCTCATCTCTATCTCTATCTATCTCTCTCTCTCTTTCCTTCTCTCCCACAGCCTTCAGCTCCACCTTCTACTCCTTTTCTGCCCAATCACCTGCTCTTACCTTTACTTTATCAATTAAAGTGCAAAGAAGATTTACAGGACATCACCTGAGGGCTGACTCATTCCTTGTTTGCAGCCCCTCACAGGAGAACAGAAATAACATCAAATACAATTAGCCCCAGGGCTATCCACAACAGGAAGGTGTATTGATGGGTAAAGTAATGGATGGATGGATGGATGGATGGATAGATGGATGGATGGATGGATGGATGGATGGATGGATGGATGGATGGATAAAATGATGGATGGATGGATGGATAGATAGATAGATGGATGAACAATTATTAAACTAGAGATTATTGAAAGCTGCTGGAGAAGCTCCAAGAGATGTATCTCTCCTCCAATCTGTACCCTCAAATTAACAATGATTCTTTGACAGATGGTTACAAATTTGAATTACAAAGTCTTACAACTTTTGCAAGTTTTGTAGGATAGAAAGGAATATACTGAATGTGAAATCAAATTGGCCCTTCAGATCCACCGCAGCTTATCTTTCCCTTAACTCATTTCTTGTACTACTTCTTGTTTTACCTTTAACATCCATACTATCTGGAAGTGTAAAATTATTTCTCTGTGTACATGTTATTGTGTGGTGTGTATGTTTATATACTCTCATGCATGTGAGCACATGTGTGTATATGTACATGTGAAGACAAAAGCTCAATATCTGGTATATTCTTCTACCACTATCTACCGACTGGATTTTATAAAACAGCCTCTCACTGATGCTGGAATTTCCCAACAATAGCTGCCAAGCATGCCCTAGGAAAACTTATCTCTGCTTCCCCACACCAGGGTTACAGACACAGTCAGCCAGCCTTTTGGGGCTTTTGCTTCACACAGGGTGCTAGTGATCTGAACTCAGATCCTCTTGTTTGTGGAGCAAACATTTTACCAACTAATCCTTCTCTCCTGCCCCTCAGCTTACCTGTTAATCTATTTATAGAATTATAAAAAATAATTGATGACATTTATTAAGCCCTATATACACACCACTCTTTGTGTGATGGATTTCAAATCTGTAGTTTTGTGTGAGGCTCACAAAAGTCATCTACTTACATGGATTTATTCAAAGATCAAGCAATTTCTGTACTAAGGATGTTCTGAGATCTTAGAAGTAAACAGACAAAAGGCTCTGTCCCCATAGAGCTCACATTGTTCTCAGAGTGGAGAAAGGGACCAACAATAAAAGATGACTACATGTGGTATTGGTAATAGCCTCACTTTAAGAATAAGAAATTGTTTAAATAACAAAACAACTTCCCAAGGAATATATTGGCCATAAACAGCACATGGGAGGAGGATTTAAACCTTCAAAGCCTGGTTTATTTCTAACAACAATTCTGTGATTCAAAGGAGGAATTAGACTGGCATAGGTGGCTGGATCATAACTAGTTACATGGTGACTGTGTCAGTCTCCAGACCTCTGTACTGCTACCAGACAAAGTGTGGCTTCCCACTGCCCCTCCTCCTGTGATCATAACATTTGCCTAGCATCAAGACATCATGGCTGAGCTCCTGTCTACAGTTCCAGGCCACACAGGCCAGAGAGGATTGCAAGCTGGTTTCTACACTGAGGAGAGCATGCACCTACTTCTGCCCAAAGTGTTGCAACCATGAATGAGCATGTCCTTTGTAGAAGGAAATGCATTCTCCCTCTTTTGTGAAACTTGGACACAATTAGAAGGCTAGATGTTCTTCAGTATGATGCCCCAAATGCTGACAAGGGGCCACCCTCTGCTGAACTGGACAGTGGGAGACACAAAGCCTTAGTCTTTGCCAGAGACATGTAGAAAGCTTCTCCTTCAAAACTGACCTTTTCTTTGTTGGGACTTAGAATTTTTCTATTTTTTCCTGAATCATAGTTATGGGGTGGTGAAGACAAATCAAATAGAAATATGAAAGACATAGTTTAGGAGGTAACAACTTTACAACTGGTACAGAATTACATTAGAAAGCAAAGAAAAATTATAGAATTATGGAAAAAAGAAAAATTGTAGGAAACATATTATGAAGTATTAGTAAGCAAGGAAAGGTAAATCAAATCATATATATATATTATATATATATATTATATATATATCAAGATGATTATTTGTGGTCTAAGCCCAGGAGTGTGTATAATCTTAAAATAATATCTGGTTGAAATAGTATGTACTCAGAGAGTCCTAACTACACAGGAACTAAGATTAAGAGGATCATTTTATACCCAGGAGTTAGATTAAAACCCTGAGATGCTATCTCAAAATAATTAATAATAATAATTCAATATTAATTCTGTTAATGTATATGTTTCTTCATAGTTTCTAATCAGTTGTGCTCCTTCATAAATAGAAGACAGGCTCGGGATACAAATTACTTATTTGCCATATTCCCGAATTCCTAAATTGTTGAAAACTCCTTAAGAAGTCAACATTCCGATCTGAGAGCATGCCTTCACTATGTAGAACCAGAAAAAGAAAAAGCCTCTGGAGCGCGAGATGCCACCTGCATCTGTAACTTCCAAATGGAAAGTGAAAAAGGAACAAATGTGGTCTCATTGCTTTCCATCAGGGGAAACTTCTACCACAGCAACTCCCATCACACAGGTTACCGATCAGCAATGCCCATCACATATGTTACCAAGCAGCAACGCCCATCACACAGGTTACAGAGCAGCAACCTCCATCACACAGGTTATCGACCAGCAACGCCAGTCACACGGGTTACAGAGGAGCAACGTCCATCTCCTCACACAGGTTACAGAGCAACAACGCCCATCATATCACACAGGTTACCAAACACAGCATCTCTTTAGAATTTTTGGAAGTGACTAAATGTATACATACAGAAGAGAGCCAAAAAGTCCACCATGTGGTTGTGTCTTGCTTTCCATATATGTTATAAGAAGACTTGAAGAACTCCAACTAAAGGAACAAAGAGATTTTGGTGCCTTAGTATCCTGAACTGAAATTGTCATTGGTAGTTTGTGTTTTCTTGTCTTACAATTCCTAATTCTCATTTTTAAAAGTGACATTGGCGCCTTTGCTAAATTTTAGCTCTTGATATACGAATTCACTCTGGCAGCATTACATTAATAACTTATTTCATGATCCTAATTTCCATGATTTCCTGTATTCTACATGGAAGGTAAGATGATTGCATAATAGTTTCTGTTTTGTAATAACTCAGAACCATACCCATAAATGAAAATGACAAGAGAAGTTCTTGGGACCTCTTGGGTTCTCAAGACCTATTAGGAAACTACTATCTACAAGCTATAAATATCATTCAAAATCATTAAGCTAGTGCCCACTTAGTATGTGAACAATACATACTTACAATTACTATTCCCAAAGAGTTGGCATCAACAAGGAAATACAGAGTGATTGTAATCTGATGTGAGAAAGAGTCAAGGTTAATTTGTAGAATTATAAAATTGGGGAGTGCAACTCCATAGAAAGAACAACATCAACCAACCAGACCCCCCAGAGCTCCCAGGGACTAAACCACCAACCAAAGAGTACACATGGAGGGACCAATTGCTCCAGCTACATATGTAGCAGAGGATGGCCTCATCTGGCATCAATGGGAGGGGAGGCCCTTGGTCCTGTGGAGGCTAGATGATCCAGGGTAGGGGGATGCTAGAGCAGTGAGGTGGGAGTGGATGAGTCGGTGGAGAAGCACCCTCACAGAGTCAGGGGAGGGGATATAAGATGGGGGGTTTGAAGAGGGGAAACTGGGAAGGGGGATATGATTTGAAATGTAAACAAAATAAAATAACCAATTAAAAAATTAGTCCTGGGAAATCAGTTCCATTACATAAAATGAAGAATATGAAATATGATATTTGCTAAAAATACAATAATTATAGACAGTAAAGTACACTTTAGTAATAAAAAAGAATTATAGAACTGTTCTAAATATCTCCCATTATTTCAATGGAGTTTAAGTTCTTAATCCAAATTTCTCAGATAAAATTCACAAGCCCTCACAGTGGCCCATGCCTTTAACTCATAGGCAGAAGCAATGGTATTCTGTGAGTTCAAAGCCAACCTGGTCTATAATGGAAAATTCAAGTTAAGCCAGGGATATAGAGTAAGTCCATCTTTAAAAAGAAAAAAAGAAAAGAAAATATTGTTTCACAATGCATATTGCTTTTACAACTAGCTAAAAACAAAAATTATACATCAGCCATTGAAGGCTCAAAGGCTTCTAAGTACTCACAAACCTCAGTTAAAAACAATAATACTAGTATTCAGGAAACAGAGACAGATAGATCTCTATGATTTCGAGGCCAGCCTGGTCTACAGAGAGAGTTCCAGGACAGCCAGGCCACAAAGAAACCTTGTCTCAAAAAACAAACAAGAGAGAGGGGGAGGGGAGGGAGAGGGAGGTAGAGAGGGGGAGAGGAAGGAAGAGAGGGGGGGAGAGATAGAAAGGACAGAAAACAAACCATAACATACTTGGAATTGTAAAGTTCTAGCTTCTGGATACAGCAACTTCTGTCATGCTCTGCAGACAGATCTTGGCTAAACACTTCTATCATACTCAGCACAAGACACTAAGCTAAAACAAAGTTCAGTAAAATATTCTCTCCACTACCAGTATTATCACTTAGTTTAGCTCCTTTGCACAGCACATTGGCTTAATGAAGGTGTGTACTGGCTAGCTATGGAGTACACAGTATTTACACTCACTTGAGCTGCTACAAAACACACTCCGATTGTTAGACAGCTCTGCCCTGTTTCCAAAATCGTCCCAGCAAATATTGTGATCATCTAGGTACACATGCATGATATGAAATGTTTATACTATTTCACATATATTGCTTGATATATACTCCACATGGGTATTTTTACATATATTTCTTAAATTGATGAGTTATGCCACAGAGAAAGAAATAGGAAAAAGAATTTATAAATGTTAGCTTACTGTATACCTACTATGTGGGGAGTTCTTTGAACATCTTAGATTATCTCTCTGGAAACAGCACAGTGGGTATTGTGTCTCTCATATAAATGAAAACTGTAAAAACTGAGTAACCTATGCAGAGTTGCCCAGTTGTTACATAATAGGTGATGGCTGAACCTAGGTGGATCCAAAAACCTATGCTCCCCCCAATATACCACACAGCTGAATCCCATTTATTTCTGTCTCCCAACACTTATTTTCCTTTCCAAAAACCCCTGGTTAGTGTCCAGCCTGCAGTGAGTCTCATTGCAACAGTCCCAATGTATAGGATACACACTTTCACATCAGGTTTTTTTCCCCTTAATTGGATGTACTTCTTCCTCTCTAACTATGCAAACATTATTCACCCTCCAAGGGTCATTTTCTCCACGAAGTCTCACTTCCTTCTCTCAGTGAGCATTGCTCAATTTGGTTTCTGTGAGCATGGTGTATGTGTGTGTGGGGGGGTGATCTTCCTTGTGTGTTGTATAATTAGATCTCAAATCTGATGGCATTATAAATTCCTCTGTTTTAGCTCTCCTTAACTCTGCAATCCTCCCTTCAGTCCTCACAGCCTTATCCTTAACTCTACAGTCCTCACCTTCAGTGCTCACAGCCTTAAGCTTAAGTGGTACAGATGCCTCACTGCTGCTCCAAATGTTCCTGTTTGACCACGTTTAATAAGTTAGGAAGCCATCTCATGTGCTGAAAATGGTGTCAAGCTGGCAATCAAGAGGCTTGGTTGGTATTCTGTGCCAAGAAATATACCTAAGGTGGACCCCACCTTCTTCTGCAGCTATGAGAGGGCAGACTCCAACTAGATGTCATGTAAACAGAATGCTTGTCTCTATTTGCTTGAAACTATGGTTCTGAAAAAGAGAAATTATATCCTTTGAAGCTATCAAGTCCTCTCTTTCTCTCTCTCTCTCTCTCTCTCTCTCTCTCTCTCTCTCTCTCTCTCTCTCTCTCTCTCTCTCTCTCTCTGGCTTCCTCTTCATTGATAAAGTCCAGAGGACACACTATGAAAACTTAGACACTAATAGAAAATCCTTTTTAAATCAGAGCCCATTTTCTGAAGCAAAATCTGCATCCACTCCAAATATATTTAACATAGGTGTTTCTGTAAATGTGATGTATTAGCAAGAATCACGATGTTCTCCACTCTGAAGCTTAGAGCAGACAGCTCCCTGTGTGTGATGCTTTGGGAGGACAGAAAGTTATCCAGTTGTCCACATGCAAAACTTGGGAGAATGTCCATCCCTCTCTCCAGCTGGTCTTCTTTCCTTCCATTGCAAACCCACTTAGCTTTTATTAAGTTGTTCACAGAAATCAGAGATGGGAGATAGATTCAAATCTGATAGAAATGGGAGATAGATACAAAGTGGGCTTTGTAAAGTTAGTTATTAATCTAAGAAATATGTATATATTAATATAAGGCTGCACACTACAAGAAATCCTCAAAATGAGAATTAGCACACACAAATACTGTGAGGATGATAACAATATCAATGGGATAAGGCATTCTGTAGTCTTTCTCTTACTTCTTATCTTACATACTACTTTCCTTTAATTCAAGGCTTTATTTACTCATCCCCTCATATGAATATGAAGTTATAGAATCTACTTTGAATCAATAACCAAACTTGCTACTTTTTGTCATGTGTGATGAAAGTACATTATTTTTTTTTCTAGAATATACTAAAGATTTAAGAGTAAAATGCTTAAAGAACATTTAAAGATGGGGAAAAGCAGGCTCCTCTCATATGTAACTCTTTTTTACTCTGTCTGTAAAAGTCAGAAGTAAAAGATGAAAAACTATGGAAAGTGAAAAAAATTGTATCATATATGTGAGAGAAAATGATGGCTAAGAAAATCATTAAGGATTTTCCAGGAAAGGCTGGAAAATGCTCCACCTCATTGCTACTTTTGGAAATACTGTTTGAAATAATACCTAGCAATAATTGTAAAGCTGGATATATCTTTAAGAGCACAGAGTAAAAATTCTAATGGAGTAGAACTGTTTTCTCAAACATGATTTAGTTTAGATCAAATAAAGCCAAGGGGTTTATGGTTTTCCTGTGTTATCTCCTTCACTCCACCTAATAAGTACACATTCTATTGCAAAGGCTTTTGCCAACAAACCATTCAGTTTCTAAATAGATGTTGTGCTAAAACATCGTTACCTTCTTTGGAAGGCTCTTTTAGCCTGCCATTTCGTATTCAATATTGGAGGCAAGCATTTTGGGTATTGCCGTTATACAATGAAAATCCATGTCTTGGGTAAACAGGGTCTGTTTGCATTTCTTGCCTTGACTTTGGCAATTGGTCTTCTCCTACAAGCATTCTCAATGAGTAAATGGCTAGAGTTGATAATGATATACAAGGACCTCAAACATTCATGGGAGTAAAGAAGCGAGAGTATTTGGGGTATCGTACTGACTTTTCATTTGTTTGTTTGTGTGAGGAGGAGCTGGTAATTTGACTTTTTTTTACAAAGTTAATGGCAACTGACACTTGTACATCAAGCATATTACATACAGGGTGCTTCACAAAATTTGACCAGTTTTCTTGTGGACAGTATTCTATCATTTTTATAGAAAAGGACAGGACTCAGAGAGGTTTAATAAGATAGTGAGTCATTGAGCTATTTTGTGAGACGCCAGATATGTCCTCAGTGTGTCCAATTCCCACTACAGTGCTGGCTGCCAGGGCTCCAGGGCTCTCTTTCCCCAGCCATCCACCTAGCTCACCACCACACTTAATGTGAGTAAGATATGTAAGAAGCTAGGACTATGTGTTCAATTCCCACTAAGCCAGTTCAATTATCAGAAAAGGAAAGAGTGACTTCAAATTGGGTTGGTAATGTGTTCCTTTAGTCACTCAAAGAAGTAATGTCCTAATAGAATTTGATCCCTGAAAGCTGAACACTTCAAGGCGACCTCAGGACCACTGGTCACAGAAGACGGATAAGGATGTTGGCAGAAAGCAATGTGCATTCCAATGAGTTGTTTTCTGGACATTAGTGACTTTTTAATATTTTTCAAGTTGAAGGTACTAATAAGCATGTGGTTGGGCCATCTCCCTGGAACTCTGCTTATATTAAGTAAAAATATTTTTGTGACTTCACACCAAGTAGATTTTTTTTTTAAAGGAAGCAGAATCATACCAAATTATGTAAAGGTTCTTGTGGACATCCCTGCCTGCTCTTTGTCAGTCCCCCAACAATTTGCAAAAATAACCAAAGGAAGTGTTTTTGGTGGGCTTTTGAAGATATTTTTAGCTAAGCAAGTAGAGGTTTAAAATGTAAGTATGTGAGTGCCTGCCATTTAGAGAAATCACCTGCTCACAGAGTTCCATGGAGAAGTGGAATGTTCTCATGTGTGTCATTCAGACAACATGTGGACTGCATTAAGTCAGGTTATTGCAGGACATGCCACGTGACACAGCTGAGCCACATTTAATCATCAGCAACACAACTTGCTCAATGCAACATAAATTTAAACAAGAGTGGGATTTTTTCCCCTCAAAAAGGCAACAGCTGCTGTAGATAACAAATGCCCACACTACCCCACACTGAGAGGGGTTTGTGTTTGACATGATCTGAGTTATATGTAGGTAGAGGAATACATCTATATTTAGGGCCATCTCTAAATATGAACAATAGTACATACAACGCATTCTCTAAGTGGCACGAACCTTGTTATGTTTTCTAAGTCAGTCTTGTCATTTCTTCCTAGTAAATAAAAAGCATTTTAAAATATATCCTTAAAAATTAGGCAACACTGACGATTTCTGACTTAGACAAATTGACTTCCAAGCCAGTAGGCAAATATTTAGTATTTTAATTTAAATATAAATACTCCCTCAAGGAGCTCTGAAGGGCCCAGGAAAAAGCAAAGCTGAGCTATGGAAAAGCAAGAAAAGAAAGGCGAGAGATCCACTGCTAAAACCAACAACCATTCCTATGAACAGTTGGTGCCCACAGCCTCACAAGCCAGAACTGCAGTCCAGAGAGCAGCATGGGCTTTTCTGACTTCTCAGATGCTTCTTTACCCGTTCTCTTCAGAATAGGATGCTAGGTAATGCCTTAACTTCAACTATCTTGATTTTAATATCTCTTTGACAGCCTCATAAGATCCTAGGAGAAGGCAGGAGAGAAAGTTCTTCCTAAAATTTGTCCCCAGCTCTGGCCACTCCCACTATAATACAACCAGGGCAAGCACAGAAACATCACCCAGGTGCTGGCTTGCAAATCTCTCTAAAACACAAATGTCTGATCATGAGAGGGATGGAGGGGTTTTGCAATGTCTCCTTTTAATTCGTCAAGAAACAGAAATCCATTTTCTTTAACGCAATTTTGGACACTACAAGCAAGTATATTGTTAAAGATAAAAAAAAAATGTAAGCTTTGGAAACATCTCAGAGTGAAAAAATAAAATAGAGCTCAATTCCTCAGGTAGAGCCCATGAGTGTGTCTTAGAAATTTATAGAACAGTTTGTGTGTGCTAGGCACATTGGTTGTCTGGCCTAATGTAATCCATAGGAAAATATAAAAACAAGAGATGCTTGTACAGGTTAAGGCATTTAGCCAAACTCGGTAGCCAGCATGTGCTTAAGATCCTGAACCTGGATCTCACTGGAAAGAGCCACGTCTTCCAACCAAATACTTATCTTTTCAAATGGCTTCGTGTCTTCTGACTATGTTCAGGTTAACTCTGCTTCCCCTGAACTTACATTTGCTCCTTAGAACATAGCATATTAATCACATGCCTACTTGGACATCTTACACAAAGTAGGCCCATGTTTGCTCTCATGCACTTCCCCATCACTTAGCCTGTCTTCCTCCTGCTGCAGTTGAGGTTCCTGGAAACAAGACCACGTTTACAAAGACCTGGGTTCCATGTGCTTGTCTCCTGCTTTTATGATACTAGGAAGTTTACCACTTAATCCATTTTAGTTTTGGTTCCCTTGTCTGTAGAAACAAATGGATATTTTAAAATTCTGTTTCTTAAAATCTGGAAACAGAAGTGCTACATTCTCATTTTCTCTATAGAAAGAAAGACACTGTACTGCCACCCCCAACCCCAAGGATCTGCTAATTCTCCCGGATGATGGGATGATGTCATCATTCATTCACACACAGAGTGTCCCTTTGTGCAGGATATGCCAGAGGATGGGTATGCAATTGTGAGGAGTGTAATCAGATTCTGCTCTCATGGTCTCAGATCCAAGGGAAGGTCTCAGAAAACCTATTACAATTCTTTCATTATTGAAATATATCCACAATTTTATTTTTTATTGAAGAAACTTTCAGGAATCAATTTAACATCCATCAGATCTGTAAGGTTAATAATGGAAAGTTCTTAAAAAGTAATGAGTAAAGACTGTCTATGACACTGGAAGTGCAGTTTGCCAGGCTTGAGAAATTTCTGGCAGTGAGGAGAGTGTTGGAAAATGGTAGGAACTGTTCTAAAGACATGCAAACACAGTAAGTGTTCTATTCAAAGGCTGCAGAAAAGATGCTGCACTTTATTCTGATACTGTTTCAGAAGTAAAGTGAACAATATGGCCAATGTGCACAACCGGCTTTGGACCACCCCATTGGCCAGATGAAAGCAAAGAGAATCATTTTGACACTTACATACTGAGAGTTTATGTAACATTAAATATAATGGTGAGTTGAGCCTCAATATTGAAAAAGATCCATCATTATTTATAGGATTCATCATGCTTACATTAAGAAATTTACATTAAGAAATTTACATTAAGAAAATTACATTTATAATTGACAAACGATCTTAAAAGTGTGCTTCTACTAAATGATATTTTCATTGTGTAATATTACAATTTATTTTTATTTCACACAAAGAATTGTGGGATGTATAATGCTAATAGTCTCATACCTACCAACCCATCAGTGGGAAATGTAAGGAAGGAATTTTTTATAAGAAAGGAAGGAATTATTTACAGAGGATGTCAACCAACTCCTGAGCTGGCTAAACACAGGTCGAGAAGGAAAACCCTTCCATAGCAGACTTCAAGGCATCATCATATATGGCCACAATCTGTGCCTCTTTTCAAATGCCAGGAATGTGTGGATGAGGCATACTCTTCCTCTGCCTGCTCAGGGAGTTTACTTATTTGTAGTTCAGTAAACCTTCCAATGCACTGAGCACCTTGAGGTTAGCACATCCCTAATCATTACTTGATAACAGAAATCTGCCAGCATCACATCCCTAGTAACAAGAACATTGTATCTTAGCAACCAGCCTTGATATTCAAACAATTTCATTAAAGCATCCACCTCTTAGCAGGTGGGTGAGTGCGGGTGTTGATAAACATTTATAACATGATCAACCATTGTGTTTGCCAACACTATAATCAGCATGACAAATTCACGAATTTGTTTACAAGCTCCTGGATAGCCAATCTAGTCAGGTAAACTAAATCTCAGACCAGTTAGGGGATCCAAAGATCAGATTCTTATTTGAAACGTAGAGTTTTCTTAGAAGCCTATCAATTTTAGAAATTGTCTGGCTCCTTTCAGTCTGCAGCTATCATTAATATTTCCACCGTGGCTTAATCTTCAAATAGTTGAATTTAAATGTCTCAGATGAAAACTCTGAGGAGAAACAATAACAACATTGAGATTCCTGAGGATGATGCTGAAAGGGAGCTGTTTTTCCTTCTCCACGTGGAAAGGAGCTAGCTAACAAAAAAATCCACCCTGCCCATCTTTACCATTAACATTAACTTAAAGGAAACAAAGGTAGTAATGCCCACTTTCTTAGGAGAAAAATGGACACACTGTTAGCATCCAGAACCTGCGGCAGATATGGGCAGGTCCACAGACCTGTTGCCAGGGCAACGGCCACCATATTCCCAGAATCCATTGGGTTCAACTCCCACCTTTACCTGGGACTACTACGTCACACCCCGTATATATGAGACAATTTCTCCATTTCTCTCTCTCTCTCCTCTCTCTTTCTGCGCCGCTACTCCCCTACTCCCTCTCAATTAAACCTCTTGCAAGTGGAACTGTCTGGGCCTGGTGATACTTGCAGACGCGTCCCGCCGACTAAAACACATCACACACAGAAACTGGTTTCATATCTTATAGACTTCGTTATAAAAGTATTTACATTCATTTAAGGTGTTACTGATCTGCCATCCTCAGGAACTGTTCCACTTCTGAACAAATTCTTACCTCTCTTTTTAAT
Organism: Mastomys coucha; assembly: GCF_008632895.1. NCBI lineage: Eukaryota > Metazoa > Chordata > Mammalia > Rodentia > Muridae > Mastomys > Mastomys coucha. The sequence continues at coordinate 32,709,806 of NW_022196897.1, read as the reverse complement.
TTATTTAATTTACTTTATGCACATTGTTAATGTTTTTGTCTGTATGAGGTTGTCAGATCTTGGCGTTACAGAGAGTTGTGAGCTGCAATGTGGGTGCTGGAAATTGAAACAGGGTCCTCTGGAAGAGCAGCCAGTACCCCCAACCACTGAGCCATCTCTCCAGCCCCAACTCTTACCTCTTGTTCAATTCAATCCACACTAACATTTAGTGTTTGGATTTGCCTGAAATTAATTATGTTTTTAAAAGGTTTGCATTCTATTTAGTGAGCAATCAGAAATATATATATATATATATATATATATATATATATATATATATATATATTGGTTTGGGGTTTTTGTTTCTTTTTTCATCCCAACCAACCTTATGGTCACCAAAACTAAAAAGCCTTTCAATCTTTAAATTTCCAAGACAGCACTTTTCATTCTTAAGTTACATAACACAGCTCCTGAAATGACTATAAGTCCCAAACCTGTGATTGCTCAAGTGTTTCCAGATCCAAAGTTCACTACGGCATGCCCAGGCAAATAGGTACAAGAAAAACAGGAGCTTTTTACTTTCTGAAGTTTGAACCTTGAACTCAGAGCACATTCAGGGCCTCCGGGTTCCTCATCTTTGAACAAGCTATTAATCTACCTGAAATAGGTGAACTTCAGTGAAGCATTATCAAATAGGTAACAAGTTCCCTTTCAAATTAAAACCAGTCAGGATGAAAAACATGTTTGTTGACCTTGCTTGTTCACCGTGAACCATGACACGTCAGTTAATAGCAGCCACCTGCACCACTCCAGACTTCTTCAACAGCTAGCACCACAAATTTAGAAACATTTGGAGACTAAAATAATGAGCCTGAAAGACCAACAGCTTCACAGTCATATATCATCAGAGAAGGAAGAAAAGAAGGAAGATGGGAAAAAGAGAGGAAGGGTGGGAGGAAAGGAGAGAGGGAGGGAGGGAGGGAAGACAGGTAAGGAAAAACTCTTCAGGAAGAAAGAAAACACTAAAAGCTTCAGAAGTTTTAGTCATGGCATAAAATTGGGGCTGAATTAAAAGAAGCAGCAACTTCAAAATAAAGAATTTATGCAAGTGGTAGCAGGGTAGGGGCCAAAGCTCAGAGGTGGGATGGAGAGACCAGGAGACTGCTATACCACAGTAGTCATTTCTGCTGATTTCTTGAAGGCTTCTGCTAACAATTGTTTTTTAATGCTTTGTCCATATGTATATAAAAATAAAAACTGAGGAAAACAGTACTCGAATCTTGAGGTTATGTGGGCAAAGATTCATTTGGAACTAGGGTCTATGTATTTGATAGGTCTTTAAGGCTCTTTATTGGTACACTTTTAAGTTTCTTTATTTACCAGCCTCTAATTTTCCTAATCTGTCTCCTCCAAAATGCAGCCTTTCTCATGAAAACTTTAGAGTGATTTCTAATTGAAGTCTGAGGCAAGAATCAGTGTATTCTTGAATGTATAAAAGTGTGTATAGGTGAAACAAAGACAGACAAACAGCGACAGAAAATGTTAGTTTATTTTTTACTTAAACCATCAGTAAATTCATCTTACTTTTATAAGAGACCTGTAAAATTCACTGTCTTCATATTTAATGGGATGTTTCTTATAATCTGTGGTCATTAAAAAATGCTACCTTCCTAAAATTAATATAATCCAAGCTAAAATATATGTAATCCAATTCTTGTAGAAGCAGGAATTCTACAGTTTTGCCTTCTGAACAGCTTTATACATTGTGAGTTGTCTCGCAGCAAATAGAAAAAAATCACCCTGTTCCACAGAGCACCAGCTGGTGAGGTTCCTCTGAGCTGTCTTTCTTTGGTTGTGCTTAACAGTTAAGGCACGATGCATCATCCACCTAAGAAACCCATTTCCCAGAGAGGTGCCCACTAGCACTAGGCACCCGTGTAAACTTTAAGGTAACTAACAGCAGTTGGTGGGTGCTCAAATAGAGGAGTTCAACCAATACGCAGCTAATATGTTTTCAACTCAGCTGCTAAAATATTAAAGCCTGGGTCCCAGAGGCCACAGGTAAGAGCTGATTCAGGGATGACTTGTCATAGTATAAAGTAGTGGTCTGTAGTCCCTGGCAAGGAGCCACCTTCCCAGCAAGGCCGAGGGCAGCCCCTGTTAACAAATTGTGAAGATTAGAAATTCTGCCTGGTGTCTAGAGCTTGCTTTCTGTGTGGTACTTTCCACCTGCGGGTATCAAGGGGCAGAATAAATATTAACTCCCAGATTCTGTTAGCTTTACAAACCTATGAAGATGGGAAACTACAGTTTGGAGTTAGAATTCCTTACTAACTCCATTTTTCTCTCTTTCCAGAGAGAGAAATAAGAATTGTATTTCAACAAGGCCTGAGCTTAGATTTTAAAAAATAAAAACAGAAGATACCTGTGGAACTAAAATCTCAAAGTCTCTCTTCCTAATCATAATTAATTCTTCTTTTGTGTGGTTGCTTTCTTTCTTTCCTTTTAATGGCATGCTATATACTCACTATATACCTCTGAAATGCATGGAACTCACCTTGTAGACTAGGCTGGCCAATCCTTGTTCTAGATTGAAAAAAATCATAATCAATTCATTCAGCAAAATCAAAGAAAAGGTATACTTCAAAACAGCAACAACAGATCTTTAAAATAATCTCCATGGAAATACGTTAAGCTTGTATTGCAAATATCTTATCTTTTAAAGGTGAGCAAGCTGGCCATTTACCACGGAAGTGTGCTAAATATCCTAAAAACTATTTAGCACCTCCGGAGGACACAGATTAGAACACTGTGCTTTTTTAATTTTTATTTATTTATTTTTGCTGTGTTTTGCTTTTGTGTTGAGACCGGGTCACTCTTTAGCCTAGAATGGCCTGGCATGAGTGACCCCTTCCCTCTGAATCCTTCCTGCGGGCACTCCAGGTGCATGTCACCACCCTTAGTTTAAGATTACAATTTCTCCTCTGTGCTCCTGTCTGATATTATAGACTTTTCTATTTTAAATTTTCTCCTTTCCTATAAACTGCCACTGTCTAAGTAGTTTATATCTCCTTCTGGGTTGCTGTATCCTAAATCGTATTAGTCAAGGAAACCCAGACCCCAGAACTAAAAGATTAAACTATTAATGAATGAGGGTCTGTGGGTGTTGGTTTTGCTTTTTTGTGTGGGCTAGTATAGTTTGAGACAGAATTTTACAACATAGCCCAGACTATGCTGTAACTCACTATGGAGCACAGGCTAGACTCAAACTCAAATTTACCTTTTTGCCAGAGCCTCCTGAGTCAGTGCTTATAGAACTATATCATAAATAGCTAACATGTATAGCTTTTGCCAGTGGATGTTGTACAGGAATTTATTACACACATATATGTATCATAACTGCTTCTTCAGTCATGAGAGCCTAAATATATCTACTTTGCATCCATAGTACAAAACGCAAAGTAAAGAACCCGGTCATGGAATGATATATTTAAGATGCATTTAAAATCACACTCACGCAGGAGGGATTGCTCAGTGGTTACTTCATAGGGACTGCACCATTACAGTGCTTGAGTAAACTCCTAAAACAAGCTAGCACACGGATGCGCCCTGCAAGTTTTGTCGTAAAAACCTTTATTACAAACAGATATGATTTTTTTTCTTTTTACTTTGCAAAATAAACTTTACTAAGAAATGTATCTCTCACAGTCCCTGACTTACTTTTGTGGATGCTGAGATAAAATATGCTGATAAAAGCAACTTAAGGGAGAAGGGCTTTATTCTGGTTCACTATTCAGACTTACACACTTTCTTAAGACATCACAACTGCATCCACAGTCAAGGAATGGAAAATGACAAAGGCCTGTGCCCAGCTCCTTTATACACAAAGGAGCAGTCCTTTGTCCGCAGTCTGGGGTCTTAGTACGGGGAATGGTACCTTTCACAGTGAGTTCTTCCTACCTCAATTAGTCTAATCAAGGCAGTTTTCCACAGGCACACCCCACAGGGTAACCTAATCTAGAAAATCTTTTACAGCTGTGCCAAGAGGCTGGCCTTGCCCCCGGATGATGCTATGACAACACTAGCCATAACAGTTTCCAATAGAAAAATGAAGTCACTTGAAAGTGACTGGTATTAAGACTTATACTTTAGATTCCATGTTACATTTCACAATCATTTCTGTGCTACATCATAGAGCCTTCAGAATGCAAAGGACTTTATGGGTAAGAAAAATATAAAGTAATATCATGAAAGTATTCTCACATAGTGGTACTCTCCCTGAGTGAGGGCCCAATCAAGATTATAACTTTGAGAACTTGCTCTTAACAAAAGGATCAGGCCGGGTAGTGGTGGCGCACGCCTTTAATCCCAGCACTTGGGAGGCAGAGGCAGGCTGATTTCTGAGTTTGAGGCCAGCCTGATCTACAGAGTGAGTTCCAGGATAGCCAGGGCTATACAGAGAAAACCTGTCTAGAAAAAACAAAAAACCAAAAACCAAAACCAAATCAAAACAAAACAAAACAGCAACAACAAAAAACAAAACAAACAAACAAACAAAAACAAAAAACAAAAGGATCAAGTAAGTTGCTATCTAAATCCTTGATACTCACAAGTCTTTGAATTAGCAAGACACCCCCAAGGTCACTTGGTCACATTTTAAAACAAGTCTAGATGAGTCTTATGGTCACTGAAGTTTTGAAAAACACTAAACTAAGAAAAAGACAAGAAAGGAAAAAAGGGAGGAGGTGGAGGAGAAAGAGAAGAAGAGAGAGTGTTCTATACTTCCTGCAATGTTTTTAGGAAGCTATATGCTTTCTCAAAATTTGCCACACAATAAGTTCACAGGGGCATGTGTAAAGACAAGCCTACATTGTCTAATACATTGAGATACTTATAGTGACTTTGTGACTAGACATAGCTGGCCTTTCTGACACCCCCCAGTAGACATGCCGTGGTTCTTCAGAAGCTGTGATGACCTTGGCCTAAGACACACTCTCTTTATAACCTTTTATTTTTTGATAAAGAAGCAACTTAAGGAAAAATCAGGCAAGATGTTCCTTCTGGAATGAGTGGGAAGAGCTCCTTTGTGAAATTTAGCACTCTACAGAGCCCAGACAAGTTTCCCACTTTATCTTCTCTGTCCTCACCATGTTGTCTTACCTCAAATTTGCTCAGATTAAAAAGAAAAGCTAATTTGTATATTTTCTTTGCTTTATTAGACATTTCATAAAAACAGACAGGAGTATTTTTCTCTGTTATTCTTGGTAATGGTCCAAGATTTAATAATCTCACAATAAAATAAAAATGAACTTTGGATCGAATGAGGGGGAAAGAGACCATATTTCAAATCATATCTGTTTTAAAACCCGACTTCTGAAATTTTAATAAGCTATCTCCTTTCAGGAATCAATGAAATGAGCTGCCTATGTGTATTGTGTCTGTTCATTTTGAACAAGGTGTGTTGTATCCCCTGTGACCGGAAAGAACTCTAACTAAATTAGAAAGCTAAGTCCCTTGGACACAGACCTGTCCCAAAGTGTCTCTTATTTGACTCAGTCATATGTTAAGTCATTGAAAACAATTAACAGAATCTATTCTTTGAGGATTTTAACACTTTATTAAATACTAATAATAATAATTACTAAGAGAAAATTATAACTCATTACTTAGAATACAAATACTAAAAGTTTCTCCATTATAAGAATTGATACTTGAGGTTCTAATTAAAAACTTTTTGTTCTTTTTAACCATTTGCATCTATGGTGCATTTTAGGACACCAGAGATGATTGTTAAATGACTTCAACAAAATGACAAATGGTACACTCGATCATTTCTTCAGTTCTATATAAAATAATGTTCAAAAAGCTTTGTCTGCTGTTTTTCTTTCTTTGAGGCTGGCCTCCCATGCTCTCTTCTGCTTCTTCTGTCTTTGGAGTGCTTTGATTACAGATGTATATTAAACCACGTATGTCTGGCTGATTTATAAACATTTGATCTCTTCTATAAAGTAACCATGAGCAATATGCAGTTCGAATATCAATTCTTTCCTTTTGTTCAGTTATCTCTAACTTCAGAGAATATTCTTCTTATCACAGTAATTTCTGGATGATCCACAAAACTTCCACTGTGATTTCTATTCTTTTCACACCCTAAGTTTCACATTAAACTCTAAGCATCAACAATGATTACTGCTGACATCTTTGTGTCAATGAGCTTCTGAAATTGTATGCCAAGCTCTGAAAACTTCACCCAGGGTACCATCAAATTAAGCAAGCCTAGTTTTCTTGTGTTTACTGTCTGAAGCACATACTCTCAGAACTTAAAAGTGAATGCCTGGCTGAGTAGTCATAGCCAGTTTTCACTATTTATCACTTTAATGGCTTTCTTTTAATCCCAATGAAATGTCTGTCTCTTAATTTTCTGTGAGTATCCTTTACCTGAGAGAGTGGAAGAAAAATGGCAACACTTGTTAAAAATTCATTTCTTACTTTTCCCATAGTGCAGTATATCCAAAGAAGTAAAGCTTATTGAATCAAGTTCAATGACATAATAAATTTTTCCTTTCTGAAAATGCCATGGCTTAATTTACTAGTGCACTTTAAGCTTTTGCCTTTAGCATTGGATGGGTCATTAGCCTATATGTAATCCAGCAACGCGAACTCCTCAGAGTCTAAACTCAATCAGCAGAGACCAAATCTGTAGTTTCTGAAATATGACTGGTAGGTCAAGTGTCCTCAAAAAGAGTGCCTGGGGCACCACAGATGCAGAACAGGGCATGGCAAGGAACAAATGAGACCAGAATTTGATGCCAGCACTCATTAAAGACTTCATTCATTGTAACTCACTAAACAACTATTCTTCAAGTGATCCAAATGCTTCTTGTTTGATGTCTGCTGACTGCAATGAAGTCCTGCAATGAAATCAGTAAATAGGTGCCAACTGGTTTTGTAGGCATGGCAAGTTGAGCATTCTAATCACATATTTGCCCCCAAGATGCAAACATAGATAGACAGACAAACAGACAGACAGACAGATAATTTGAAGCTATGGAGTCACTATCAATTGTCAGTAACTACTACTTATCGACCTTACATGTAAAATAAGCTCTTTTTTCCTTACTAGTTAAAATTAGTCTTCCTTTGAGTGTTTCAATGCTGAAAAATAAAAATACTACTACTACTAACTAGTTTTTCTAAATGTCATATCAGTATTAAGAAAAAAAATTTTTTTCTCCACATCTTTAATGGCTGAACTAGCCAACCAATCCAATCTGCTTACATCTACTTTAGTCTGCACACATCCCTTCAAGTGAGGCTACACACTGGAGACAGGTAAAGTTTGTCTCAAGGACTGAACAGTGTATGTACCCTCACCTACATCATTAACAAAACCATTATAACTGCCATCGGAGGACACACCAGTGTCACCATCAACCACCAACTATAGTATTATCATCACCACCCTGGGATATGTCTCTGTTCTATATCATTTTTATTAACAGAATTCACAAGAAAAGACAATAGTTAAAACTCCTATCTGACATTATGCTTGGAAAAGTAGCACGGACAAATCCTCCACCTTCCACTGACCCTCTAAATTGGGATTCCTCAATGTTTTATTAATTTTTTTCCTCTCACATCATTATGGTGTCATCTTTCTAAAGGAACTTGATAAAAAAAAAGAAGAAGAAAGAAAGAATGAAAGAAAACCATCAAACCCAATAGTTGAATTGGATCACTTTCTTTAGAAACTTAAAAGACAGAATCTAAAATTGCTGGTTGGCCATGGTCCCTAGGAGCAGATGGTAGAACAGCAAGGGCCGTGGTAGTAGGAACAGATATACACAATTCAGATTCTTTAAAGACAGTGACCAGGAGAGCATGAGAAAGGAGGAGAGGGCAAATTAGGGAGCCTGAAAGAGAAGTGAGTAGTGCTTGAAGCAGGAGGGCAGAGGAAGCAAGCAAGGACAGGCAAAAGGAGAAGAGAAATTGGAGAGTGGGTGGCAGGGAGAACAAGTGAGAAAGAAGAGCACTAAACTACAGCACATATGCCTAAACCCATTAAATTAACATATTGAAAATATCCAGTGCTTCCTTAAAGAGAAAACAGTGGTTGGATCAAGTCGCTGGTCCTCATAGATGAGGAAGCCAAGTGACACATTGTGGTAGGCAGCCTCTAAAAAGGCTTCTGCCATACTGTCCGTGTATAATCCACTCCCGTTGAACGTGGGCATGGGCCAGGCCTACTGACTCATTTCTAACTGAGAAAATACAGGAAAAAAAAATTGATGGGGTGTCATTTCCAAGATTCAGTTACGAAAATGTTCTGCCTTCTATGTGGCTCATCCTTTCTTACTTTCTGTCACTTGCTCACTCTAAGGAATGCCAGCTGCCATCTTGTGAGCTACACCATGAAAAGTGCTACATGACAAGGAACTGAGGGATGTCACTGGCCAATAGCCAGGGAGGAAATGGAGCCTGCCAGGCTGCCCTGCAAGAACACCCAAGAAGCTGAGCCCTGAACTACCTTGGCGGGGGTAGAAGCAAGTCTTCACTCTGCTGAGCTTGCAAAGGGGACTGCAGCTGTGGATAACACTTTTCCTCTGACTTTGTGCAAGTCCCTAAAATAGAAGCACCTCCGCCACCAGTCAGTCTTTAGCCACACAAACTCTGGGACAATAAAAATGTATCAGTTCCAACTGCTAGATTCCAGAGTAATTTCCTTACACAGTAGGGCATGATTGATGTCTACATTTAATATAAAAACAGCTTTGACTGAGGTTAACTCCAGATTAGTAGATGAATTTCCAAGGAAATGCTAAATGGGATTGCATCTGAAGACCAACCTGTGGGAAAAGTAGAGACGGATCTTAAATTAGTTGTAAAGCTTACCTTGTACTTTGCATAGAGGCCTGGGTTTGAACAACACTTGTGGGCCAGGTCTCTGCTCACAGAAAGCAAGTTGTTTAATACACCTAAAACAGTCTTTGGTGGTGGAAAATAACAGTCTTTATATGTGGAAAATGGAGCCTATAATTATCCTTGTTTGTCTGAACTGTCCTGAGATTTGCTTTGATCATGTGACAGAAAGTACTTTGGACAAGGTAAAAAAAATTCCCAAGATAAGTACTACAGACAAGCAGAGCTCACTCACTGGAATTTCTCCAGGCCAGTAGCATTTTATACATTTGTAACTCCTTAAAAACTACTTCCTCTTTTTACAAGACATCACTCATACACACAAATTAATTTTACCACTGTTGTTTTCTTTTATTGTTGCTTTTCCTCCCTAACTCTAATGCATTCTTCTGTTGATGCCCACCTCAAAACTGACCATTGAGTGTCTATTGAAGATGTGGTCAAATAATTCTAAGATTATCTTGTTCATTATTTGAAAGGTATATATCTTGGCCAGCTTCCCAGAAACAGACCCGAAGATAAGAATTCTTGTTCGGATGATCTATTAAGGGACTGTTCTCAAAAAAAGAGGGAGGCAGGAAGTGAAGAAAACTGAACAAGAGCAGGCTAGAGTCCACCCTTAAGCCCTAGACCATAAAATCATACCCCATATTAGGTGTACTTCAGGCAAAATCACTGGCCTTCTGTATGCTGCTGCCTACCCACTTCCCTGTCAGGCATTGGCTAATTTCTAAATGTGTCCCACCAAGCCCAAACCAGCCACTGGAGTCACATCTAAATACCAGTCCCTAAGGAGGCTAGGCAACATCTACTAAAGGGTGTGGACTTTGTGCTGCTTTCCCCCCCACTTCCCTCTCTTTGGTATATTATAATTATTTTTGCAAACGGATCTTGATATGCTAAGCATTCTTAGTACTCAGTGGTTTACACACCAGCTGTGTTAAATGAGACAGCAGAAAAGAGCGGCTGTGTGGAAAAAGTAAACTGTCTCCAGTCAGGGTTTCGAAACTGAATTTAAATCGGATCAAAAAGAACGGGAACAGTGGAGGAGTTGCTCCTAAATACAATCATTAATAAATGTATGAAATCGGTCCCTGAGCAAGGCTGAAACATAGAAACCACCCAGAAACCATGGTTCCTCAAAAAGCCCCTGAGAAGACAGAGGGGCGTGCCAGGGAGGAGCTCGGGGAAATGGGAAGACTCTTGAGAGAAGCAAAGGCCAAAGAAGCTAAATCATGACCAAGAGCACGGGAGGAAGGAAGGAAGAGATACTCATCGCCTGAGAGGAACAATGAAGACAGGAATACGTGTAAACAGTTTATGCCAGGCGGGGTCCTCGAACTCCATCCCCTGACAAAGTTTTCTCATCCAGCATCCCTGTATCCCAGATCTGATTGGGGCCGCTCTTTTACTTATAAATTATTTACATTTGAAAAGTTCCATCATGAAACAGACAATGGTAAAATAACTGTTTGCCCTGTGACTGTTACTAACACTTCGGTTTTAGCTCCCTGGAAGGAGGTGTATTTTCACTTCCTTGGCCCCATAGAAATTCTGAAGCTTCAGAACACGCGGGATGTTTCATAGGCGAGCTCTGACCAGAACATCAAGTCTGGGCTTGCGAGCTCTGACGAGAACATCAAATCTGGGCTTGCGGGCCACACAGCTCGGCCTCCCTCCTCCTAGCACGACCCTGTGCTCATTGGCAGCCCTCATCTATGTTTCTGACATTAATTAATTTTGGCTTTTTAGTATATCTGAAAAAAAGACTGGAGATTGTCATGTAAAACTTTACAGTGGCAATACTATTTTAAGCAGAATTCAGTCCCTTCCCGTCCCTCTCAAGTGTAAGTTACCCACTTTCTAAAACTACTTCAAACTAGCACATGTTTATGTATGATAAAAGTGAAATGTAAACGTGGGTTTAAGGCGATTGCCCAGCTTGCTTTCTATAACAAAATATCTGTTGGTTTTTAAATGTATATTGAAACAGTATGTTGAATTCAGTTCTGACAGCATATAAAGATATGGACTTTCCTAGACACATAAGCAGTCCTTTTTTTTTTTTTTTATGAGCTCATAAAGGCTAGACTTAAGGAATAGTTAAGTAGTGGGTAATTCATAGAACAATATCTTCTGTCACTCAGTGAACATGGAGGGCAAATACAATTTATTCTTCTTAGACATCTTCTTCTCTGTTTTTTTATATTCTTTGGAGGTGAAAAGTATTTAGAAAAGACCTAAATACATTTTTTTTTGTTATTATTGAACTATCAAAGATGTACTCTCTTTGGGATCGCCTTCACCTCCTTATCCTGTATATGTTATCCCACTTCAGAGACTGTGGTGAAATGAACCCAAAATGCCAACTTACTATTTGCATTATAAATGGAGACACAAAAGGATATTTTAAAACTTTTGGTTGATCTGGCATATCAAAGATTTCTTTCTAAGCCACTTCAGTGACTGCATTGAAGTAAACTGAAAGCAATATCTTAAAAGTGGCTTTTTAAAAGTTGTCAGAGAAACAGCTTATTTCCATGGAAATCTTCAGTTTACTCTCTGGCCTACCCCACCCCCACCCCTCTCTGACTTTCTTTCTTACCCTCTTCTCTATTCCTATGAGTCAAAGAGAAGGAAACCTGGAAATTTCCAGTTGAAGTGTTGAGCTAATTCTTACTGATGCAGAATCCATTTTCTTTACCTTGTCCTGTCCCTAGCCCAACTTCCTGTCGCCATGTCTTCCTGTCGAGTTGCTTACCAGTGCCAGCTTTGGCTTTTACCTCATGCTTTGCAACATCTTCTTCTGTTTAGGACATATTCAAGAAGTCAGGTAGACACAGAAGCAAGGCTGGGTATATATATAAGCAAGAAGGTGCCCAGACTTCATGATATTAACAGCTCTCTGACCATCCCCTTCAACTTCAGAGTGCAGTCTTTACTTTGTTTTCAAAATGGAAGCCTTGGCTTTTTAAGAAACCATGAGAAAATCTTCAGCATGGACTTAGGGGAATTGAGGACCCTTGAGCTAAGAGAACGATTAAGAATTATAAAACGCTCACAGAAGGAGACCTTAGTGCATGATGAAGAGGGGGAAGTTCCTTACTCGAACTTTAAAAAGCAAAGCACATACCATTGCTGGGTGTCAGAACACTAATATATTGCTAATGTGAGCTATGCCTATATGGGACCATTTGTCCTTTCAAAGTGTTGCTGAAACTATGTCCTCTTTGGATAAGATATCCTATAGGCCTCTCACCTTATAGTGTTACTTAAGCCATCCTAGTACAACAGTCAACAAAACCCATCCATATTAGCAAGAACCTACAGAAGTAAGGCAAAATTTCATTTTCTCTAATTAACCATACTCACAATTTCATTACCACTTTATAATCAAGTTCTAACATAACATATTAATAGAAAATAATTTATATAGGAACAAATATCCGTGAGTGTTTTCTTTTTCTGTCAAGTACCACTTCGTGAATATGAAATGAGTGCATACAATTCTAACTATAATTTCACAAATTATTTCACTGTTAAAACTAGTAACTTCCCAGATGTGTATACACACACACACACACACACACACACACACACACACTTCAACTTCAATTACTAGGAGAAAGGAGAAGGGAGCAGCTACTTCCTCAGCTTCCATAAACTAATATTAACAATAAATTTTGGATAAGGCTGATGAAGGGGGTTGCTAAGAGTGACATTTAACAATATGGAGCTTTTGAGACTGAAGGTGCATCTGTCTCTAATTAAGTTAGGAAATATAGTATGAAATCATTTCAGCTTGAAGTCAAAATTTAGTTTTGGGGGTGATTTGATTTTGAATTTGAGTTTGTTATGCTATTATCTGTTCTTAAACTATAATGGAAATTTTTGCTTCTGATTTAGACATACAATACTTGGTTATCTGTTCAAATGTTTTGGCATTGTTTTTAAACAAATAAGAACATCATACAGGCATCCACACATTGATAACTGTGGTATCACGTCTAGCTAAGTCAAAGCCACAGTGGGAGCTTTGTATATTCTGTGTTCATTTATTTCTTGTCTATTAGTCTGTCAACCTTTCCAAAGTGCGAGTTCTTAAAAATCACAAAAATCGTTCTTTTTGGGGGGCTAATTAAAGCCTCAAATTACACATGGCAATGGCATTCCGGATGAGAATTTTAGTAACGCTCCAAAGTTCCCACACATCCCTGTGCTTCTGTCAGAAACACCTCAGTATCTTTCCCTTTCTGCCACCACCTCATACCTGCTTCCTCCAGTTATAAGATTCAGGCCATGTTATGACCTTAGACTCATTTCCAACGCTACCCCAGACTCTTCTGAAAACACTCTTCCCTCACATCTTCCATCTGAAGTTCTCAGGGGAAGGCTGCCCATCAGGAAAAAAAAAAAAAAAGGAAGCAACACTCAGAATAATGCAAAGCAGTGAAAACCATCACACAGCCTCAGCGCCTCAGCCTCAGCCCCAGCTGGCCCAGGGAAACTGTCCACTCCTCTGACCACTCCCTGAGGCTGCTTGCTGAATTTTGTTGAATTATGTTGAATGTTTCTTACTGGTCCTTGAGAAGGAATTACTGCAAAGAATAACTTAAAAAGACTTTACTAGCATTATTAATCCTCATCTGATTAAATTGTTTAATAGATTGTGAAAATGAAAGGACAGAGGAAGAGTAAAGAACGAGACATTAAAAAGCAAGTGGTAAGAAGCAAGCGATGACGTTCTGCAGGATTTCTGTCTGCGTCCATGTATAGGAAAAGAAAATCTAAAATATAAAGACATTCAAATTTTTATTTTAGGAAATCTCCCTGCTGCAAGATGACGGAGGTATTGTCAAACACAGCATATAGAAAATAATTAAGACATTTTTCCTTCTGAGAAAAATTATCAGATGTCCTAATTGTGTAACTTAAAGTTTCCTGAGATTCCATATAAATCAGATGTCTAAATGACACTTAAAAGTCCTTGTATTTGCAAAAAGACTTGACCAGTAGATACAGAGAAATTAGAGAATATTGGTCTGTATAACTGTGCACATTTAAGCATGACAGAAGAAAAAACTAAAAGAAATTCTCTCCTTCCCATGTTTCTACCAATGTCAAAAATATAGGCTATGGAAGGGGCCATTTGATTGAATAAGTATTCACAGACATCTGCTGAGCCCCACAAAATATAACAGACCAATCAGATCCCAAAGATATTGTTTTTCATTTCTACCACTGTCTGAAATGATATTGGGTGGTTATTTTATTTAAACACCACTTGTTGCTAAAAGTTCCAGCAAGGAATCAAATCTAGAACACTCCTTGCTGCAAGAACACAGAGATTCTTGCCGTCAGTGTGCCTGGAAGAAACTGCCCCCTCCCCCAGCTCAGGTGCAGACACCATAGTGGGTTTTCCTGTTTTTCTGCGGCATGCCTTTCTTCCCATATTAACAAGCGAAGCTGGCTGTGCTATCTGCCTGCACAAGTTCCTTCCTGAGCACAAGTGTGTCTTATCTGTTGAGAAATTCGAACACCAGGTAGACAGTTGTTTATGTCAGAACAATAGCTTACGAAGATAACTGTTGGAAGAACCTTGACCCATGAGCAAGTTCTCAGTGGCACTGTCCAATATATTGCTCCTGTATGATGGTTTACTACAGGCAGTCTAATCACAAGTGCATGTTTTTAAAGCTCTCCAGTTATCACCCCCCCATCCCCAATTAGCCCCTATGTGACTCCCTTCTGTTCAGTTCCCATAATGTAGTCAAGAGAAATAAAAAACTCCCACTTTTTCGCACAGGGGCTATCTAAGAACATAACAGTACAAACTTATGAAGGTCCTTTCCCTGGCTTCTCTCCTACAGCTCAGCCAGGCCTTTCTGACAGGCTTGTATTTACCCACCCAGTTGGCTTGCCATACAAGGTCGCTTCATCACTACTGTGCTGCTTCTAGCAAGAGTCAGACAGACTAACAAGTATTACCACATCCACACTGCCAGCCACATCTAGGTTACTACATGGTGTGTCAAAATTTAAACTTATAAATGACCATCTATGCTCTCTTAATAAGTATGTACTAGACACTATGCTGAAGTTCCAGAGATGAATAAGAGAATCCTTACCATGGCGGTGATCAGAATTCAGTGAAGAGAGCCTATAAGAGCCAGTAGAGTCAACCCTTTTAAAGTTGTACAGACAGTAACAGGAGAACATAGCCGAAGCCCTATTTTCCATAGAATGGTTGGCAGAAAGGCTGAGCAAGACACACTAGAGCCATGACTCCTGACATGGTATAAAACAAGTGGGAATGATCAGAGGGGAGACAAGAAAGGCGGGCTAGAGCCTGAGCAGAAGCATCACAGTGGGACCCTGAGTGGTGTACAGACACTGAAGCCAGGCTCTGCGAATTGTGTTAGGACCCAGTGCCAAGGAGAGAGATATTTTTAGTTCCGTGTGTATTGTGAGGACTTTTAGTCAACATCCCCAAACAACAGCTTCCTTTTCTGGGGCGAGAGTGACCCTAACTTCAGGATTCCCCAAGAACTCTTAAATCTCTCCCATGGGTAGCCTTCCTCCTCTTGAGGGTCGGCCCATCCCTGGTTTTTAGGTGGTCTTCTTACCCCACTGAAATTTTCAGAGAATCCTTTGCACCTATTTTTGTCATTCTGGATTATTTCCTTGTTCCCCCTCCAACTAATACACTATGACTGGAGACTTCCTCTTCTACCTTCCAGAACATTCTAGACCTCTGTAAAAGCTGATGATTTAGCATCAGACTTAGCATTGTCCTAAAGAGAAGCAGAAAACCTCTCTCTCTCTCTCCCTTTCTCTCTCTCTCTCTCTCTCTCTCTCTCTCTCTCTCTCTCTCTCTCTCTCTCTCTCTCTCTCTCTCTCTCTCTCTCTCTCTCTCTCTTTAGAAAATACTTTGAAGATCGAAGGTGTTAGCAAAGCAGCTAATGTACCGGAGGCTAAGGTTAAGCCTGGATGGCTTTGTGAATCATCTGTATGCCCTCAGATTCAAAGCAGAGATAGCTGAAGAGTCAGATGTCTACGAAGAATTAAGTGTTCTAGCAACTATCATCTCAGTTAACCCTCATGTGATGCCACAGCCTCAGTGTGACAGATTCTGGCTTATAGATAAGGAAACTAACTATGTGGAGATTAATCTGCCCTAGTCAGAAAGAGTCACAACACATGCCTGCAGAACAGGCTCCGGAGAGCCAAGAGAAGCATGGCAGAGATTTAGTCTTGGGAGAGAAGGAAGACGTGCTCTGTGTAGCAGGACAGATTCTAGACTCAAACTTAGACATTACTCTGACTGGAACGTTCACATCCCACAAGTCTTTTGTTATTAAAAACAGATTTTTTTTTCATTCAATATATTCTGATTATGGCTTCTCCTCCCACCTGCATCCACACCTTTTCTGTCTCTCATTAGAAAGTAAACAGGCATTTAAGGAATAATAATAAAATAAAATAAGATTTAAAAAACATCAGAATAGGATAAAACAAACAAGAAAAAACCAAAAAAAAAAAGTATATAGAGCCAGAAACACATACATTCACACACATAAGAATCCTATAAAAACACAAAACCAGAAGCCATAATATATACACAAAGGACCTGTAAGGTAAAACCAAACAAACAAAAAGCCCTGACTTAACATTATGAGGAAAAGAACCTCCAAACATGTCATTGGGTTTGTTTTGTATTAGCCATCCACTGCTGGGCATGGGGCCTACCTTTAAGAGAAGGTTCCCTAGTGAGACTCCCTGGGGTAAAAACCTGATTCCATTTGTGAATGGCTTCTGTTGGAGATATTTTCTGGGTTAGGAATGAGGACTTATGTCCACTTGTCTTTTCAGCTCAGGGAACCCATATGATACAGACCTGTGCAGGCCCTGCAGGATACCACAGTCTCTGTGAGTTCATATGATAGTCCACATATTTCTAAACCCAGAAGTTCAAAATGGTATCATTTACAGATGCACACACAATTTACTGGCTGCAAGCTTGTAAATAAATAGTTAAATACAGTCATTTATTTTCTGGAGTTTCTTATACAAATAGTAATGAACATAAACTCCCTCTGGGTAATCGAACACTAGAAGTTTCTCATAATAGAAATATTTCAGCTACTAGGTTAAAAAGGGATCATATTAATAGAATTAATATATTACAAGCTCTAATGAATTAAGAGATCTGGACAATGATTAAAAACAGCTACAAATATCACAAAAAGAGAGACAATTGGGCATTGTTTGGCTCCTGATAGAGATACATCTTGCATTTATAAAGCATAGAATTATATATTGTTAATATAATGATTATTATATATCATAAAGAAAATCTTTTAACTTGAATCAAACCATGCCTTTAGGTATCAATTTACAAGAAATAGAAGCAACTGAAATTCAGCACAAAAATTTAATCATTAGAATCAGAAAATTCACAGGAAAAAAAAAATGACCCACTTTCTTCACCAAATAGCTGTTAAGGAAAGAAATATAGAAGGAAACTTATAGATTAAAGGAGACTTGAGACACACAGTCGCCAAGTTATCTGTGGGCCTTATTAGGATCGAGATGGAAACAAATTGTGTGAGATACATGTGTTAAGTCAAGAAAGCTAAGCCTTGACCTTCTGCTATCCAGCGTGAAGGGATCTGGGGGAAGGGTTAGGCCTGTTGCTACTTCGCTTGCACTTTAAATGGTTCTTACTTTCAGAGACGCACTTGGAAGCATTCACAGAAAGAGTTGTGTGAGGGTATTGCTTTTACCCCCACAGGGATCATACTCACACCAGATTGACTGAAGGTAAGGACGAAGCAGAAGTTGTCCACATATTCGTAGTTCACTTTTGATAGTGAGACCTTTGAGATTTATTTTATATTTCACTACATATATAAGCTTCAATAATACATTTAATAGAATTTATTACTTTTATTAATGTAACTACACGTCTTAAAGTCACTGGTCTTTCTCTTCCTCCTCCTCTGGAGACTCTTGGCACTTTGGTAAGAGATTCATTCTTGAACCTGCACTAGAAAAACAATCATCCAAGGTTGCTCTCTATCAGGAGACTGAGATAACTGCAGCCACGCAAGCTGTGCGTGCTTTATGTATCAAAACCAAATGTTGCTGAGCGGATGCTGAGACGAGCTCGCAGAGGACATGTTTTCCAACTCTGAACTTCAGCAACCTACAAAGTGCACACCCTTCAAAACAGCTTAGATTACGCCCTGGCACACCCCTTCCTCATTTTTCAACTTCACTTTTTACTGTCCTGCATTTTGACATCGTGGGCATTTACAGAGCAAGGACATTCTTCTGCTTCGCAACCATGAGTTTACTTACTGTTTACTTAGAAAACCCAAGCCCAGGGCATGCAAACTTCAATGAGGCCCCAGAGACAATTGGACTCAGGCCCCTTATTTATCAGGTAGTTTAGGCTCCCAAAATGAGGGGAACTTGTCAAACATACTGAGTCGATGTGATAGACCTGTGACTCCTAACATTACATCCCAACTTACATTTCCCTCACCAAGAACAGGCATGTTATGGTTTTACCACTCATTCTCTTCCACTCATCCTCAACACCATACATTTCTAAGCATCACAGTCCTATTCCTTAAAGCTAACTCCTCTGGCCCTACCTAGCAGGACAGCATTTAAATGAAAAACCTCAGGTCCTGGCAGGAGTGAAACTCAAGAAACTTGGAAGGTCTGGGAGACTACCAGAGTAGATGGCTCGGTATAAAGAGCCATGTCCCCATGATTTCTCCTATCCTGAAAATGATGGTAGGCTTTCACCCTAGTGTTTGATACACTCTTCTTTCAGTCCTCTTTTAGATGCAGTCTAACAGTTCTTGAGATTTTACTCATAGTTTTTAAAGGTCTTGTTTGGGAAAACTTGTTAGCACACATTGTTGGCCCTCTTTTCCTCCTACTTGACACTAAGTAGATATAAAATTAATAAAATTATCATTTTTTAATGGAGACTCTTGTATCTGCCGTCTTTAAGGTGGAGCAATTAGCTAAGTGACTGTTGAAGATAGTGTTAAGGTTTCTGTGTTAACCTGCCATTAATGCATAAAAATGTTCCCATCTCGTTCTCTAAGTTTTATAGCTTTCCACAAAGTAACAAGTCCAAGAATAATAAGTGAGTTGCCCACAATCTTAGAGTTGGTAACTGCATTACTGAGAGCTAGGATAGGGCTTAGCTGACCCCAAAACCCACCCCTTTCCTGAAGGACAGGAGAAAGGAAAGAACCATGCATGTGTCCTTCAGACACCAGAAGTTTTGTAACAGTCTTCCCAGGAAGAGAGAAGCTGAGTATTAGGGCCATCTGTTCTTTCATTCTCCTTCACGATCTCCCAGTGAAAAGGCCAAAATCAGCCCCGTGCTTTTGACAGTGAGAGCTGCAAGGGCTGTGGAGGTAAAGTCCCAGAGTGAACCTTGTCCTGGGTGTGTGCACATGGTTCATGGCTATGCTGCTGAGTCTAAATGAGTCATGCAGAACACAGTGAGGCTCCAACACAAACCGTGTTCTCAGCCCTCGCCCTCAACCCCACCTGACCCCTGCCACAAGTGTATTTGATGTCTAGCTTGGCACCCAAATCCCCCAAGTCATTCATGAACCAGAACTCATTCTCCAAGCACTCAGACTTGTTCCCCAGACTACTGGCCTAACTGAGCTAAAGAAAGGAGCATGGACATGAAGAGGCCATACCATCAGCTAGGCAGAAAAGGATACACAGTACGACCAGTGAGTGAAGAGAGAATTCAAAGATTCCAGATCCAGCATACTGAGTTTTAAGTACAGTTCTGCTCCTAATGGTGATCCAGCCCCATGCTACCTTTGTCTTAGCCTCTGCATCATAACACAGCATATTCCACAAGCGGCTTACTGTTACTAAAATAGCAGTGAGCAAAATGTGTACCGAAGGCAACACCACTTTTATTTTGCCTTCAGAATAACTTTGGGTAAAATTCTCTGCATCATTGATGTACAAACAGTGAAGTTTATTCCTTCATGATACATTGCAACAATGTGTCTGAACTGTATGAGGGTAGCTCTGTTGATAAGAAGGCTGCTCTACATTTGGTGCCTAGAGAGAAAACAAAGTAGGTTGAAAGTAGAAACGAGCATCAACCACAAGGTCTTGTTCAGAGTTTACTGTCCTAAACAGGAGATCTTTTCCTGCAGTTCTAGTGTAGAACTGTCTAGGTATTTCTCTATAATTTCTGGGTTTCATGAGCTTATTATTTATCTTCTCTGTAAAGTTCAAAATCTAATTTCTAACACAGGTTTCTTACCGTAATAAACTCTGCAAGCTCTAAAATGACAAGTTGAAGGATACAATTTTTTAGAGTTATGAATTAATAGCTATATATGTCAAATACTTTGAAAGTGCCAACTTTCTCATATTTATAGATATATTATTGAAATGATAAAAAATGAACTGAGGAAAGAGGAAAGAAGGGGGAGCCACATATAATGAATCAAGCATACTTAACAAGACATGTACAGACACTTCGGTGAACATCTCTTTTATTGCATTACATTAATCAAATACTACTAAAGACATCCATCTGAACAAAGTGGC
Organism: Mastomys coucha; assembly: GCF_008632895.1. NCBI lineage: Eukaryota > Metazoa > Chordata > Mammalia > Rodentia > Muridae > Mastomys > Mastomys coucha. The sequence continues at coordinate 32,689,292 of NW_022196897.1, read as the reverse complement.
ACAATGATATTCTATAAAAACACTCTCTTAGAAATAGGCCGCCCTGACAGCTATATCAACGATATTGTCTTAAGTGATTGCCAGGCCCACACTTCTCAGAAATGAAGACAATTTATATCTGCTTCCCTTCCTCCCACCCTAAACCTGCCAAGCTAGCCTCTGACAAAAATAATAGTTTAATTGGAGAAAATGCATGAATCCTTACAAGGACCTGTAAACCTGGGGATAAATGATGTTATAAGGATTTTTAAATCATGATATAATTTTTGTTCCTTGTTACAAATTCCAATAGAAAATTCTGGTTACTTAACAGACTAATGTGACCTCACCAGGGCTTTCTCTTAACATCGCAGAGACCTGGTTACTAATCACTGCAGTGAGGCACTACTTGATGAGCTGCATAAGAATTGCAGTTTTTACATTCAGTCGTTGATAATGTGTGTTTCCTTTAGAATTCTCTCTGAGCCTGACCTTATGGAAAACTCAGATCTGCCACATGAGATGCTATTCTGTGTTAGCCTTGGCTCATATAAGAGCAAACAGGTGAGAACAATGAGGCAGACTTCAGCATCTGTGGTCTCTGGACTGTAAGACACACCTGTTAGTAACAGCAAGGACAACTGTGGATGCCAGAAAACTGACACAGCTGTAGAATACATGCCTTGTCTTCACAAGTCCTTCAACCAGTTACCCAAAACAGTTCTCCATTTCTGTGCCTACGGTTTGATTTGGCCATGTACAAGCTAAAACTGGATCTTCCAAGAGTTTAAATACTGAGTACATCTTATCACAAGAAGAAAACTTTCAAGACTTCGCATAGATACCATGTATTTGAGAGAAAAAAAAGAAACACTAAGAACTAGAAGCTGGTAGCTAACTAACTATGAGACTGAATTTATTGTCTTTCTTTGAAAAGGACACTTACACAAAATTGATGACAACTAGAAAGGTGACAGAGTTGCATGCAAACTGCTTAGTCACCAACCAGTAACAAAACACATTCCGAAACAATGAAAAATTTGGTCAGTTACAACTTTATCTGGTTTTTGTTTGAGCTTTTGGTTTCTTTATTTTTGTTTTTTATTTTGTTTTGCTTTGTTTTGATCTGTTTCCTTTTGAGATAGCCCTGAAATTTATTCTGTAGACCAGGCTGGCCTGGAACCCAGAACCTCCTGCTTCTGTCTCCTGACTGCTGAGTTAACATCACACCTAGCTGCAGCCTTAACTTTACACGGATCCAATTTTCTCAGCTGTCAATAAAGTTCTAATACTGAAGTTATCTGTTTGTTCTGGAGGGAAAAAGAAAATCAACAACTAATATATGTAAGCAGATAACTTTGTGATTGAAACACACAGAAATCTGCTAAGATTGCAGTAGCTGCATAGAAAAAATTGAAATTGTTAACACAGTGATTTTCGGATTGCTGAGGCCCCCTCTGGAATCTGTTCCTCTGTCTGTGGCTCACGCTTTTCTGCAATCCGTGGCACATTCAGAACAAGTATATCTTCTTGCTGCTGTCACGCCCATGGAAACCAACACACTCTATGTAAGTGTGACTAATAGCCACTAATCTTCATTGCTGGACAATTTCTTATACATGTATAGAAGAAAAATTACCTGGCTTAGGAGAAACAATTTTCATAAATTTGTTCAAGGCTAAGCCCTAAAACAGCAAATCCTACCTCAATATTTTACATTTAAAAAGTTACAGTAACATTTTAGTGATTGACCCTGCTTGAAAAAAAAAAAAAAAAAAAAACGGGCAGGGGACTGGAGAGATGACTCAGCCATTAAGACCACTGACTGCTCTTCCAAATGTCCTGAGTTCAATTCCCAGCAACCACATGATGGCTCACAACCATCTGTAATAGAATCTGATGCCTTCTTCTGGTGTGTCTGAAGATAGCTACAGTGTATTTACATAAATAATAAGTAAATCTTTGGGCCAAAGGGAGCGAGGCGGGAGCAACCACTTGATGGCTCATAACCATCTGTTCAGCTATAGTGTACTCATATACATAAATAAATGAATAAATCTTTAAAAAGAAAAAAGCCTCACCATTTAATTGTACTAGTATACTAGATATCAAAACACAAGTATATTTGGTGGTATTCAAAATGAAAATGAAAAGTCAACTTCCAATTTCTCTTTAAATATTCAGGAAAAGCATTAAAGAGTTTAAACTCATATCTACTAAATAGAAAATGTGCCTGGATATTGATTCCAGTGACTAAAACATTCTTTCCAGTGTCGTAGGAATGTTTGAAGGCTCTTATCAAGAGCTTCTATAAGATGGAGTGTCTCTGTGAAGGAGGCAGCAGTACCAGACAGCTCCTAACCTGGACTCCTGGGAGCCTGTACATTGCTGGCCTGGGAGAAGCCTGAGCTAGCAGGTTCACTTCACAATGTCTTTTTACAGCTCAGGCTTAAAGACTTCTGCCCAGAAAGATCATTGAAAGAACCTTCAGTGTTGCTGAAATGAATCCTCAGTGTTTAGAGAAAACTCACAACCAAGCAAACCTGATTCAGGGGAAACTCCCTAAAAGACCCATTCCTAAGCATTGGGACATAGTAGTCATGAGGAACTTTTTTAAAACAAGAAACATCCACTCTACATGTAAGTCTGCTTCTGGTTTTCCCCTTTAATATTCTATTGGGATTAGGAAAAAAAATCAAGGCAACAGATACAAGGGGATATGGTACTTGGAAACAGAATATGGTCAATTAGCTTCCAGAATTTTTAAGCATTATTTTGTTACAGGATATGGGTGTACTTATGGGTATATTATAAAATTTTAGATTTAGAGTCTCCTATTAAAAATGCAGACAATCTGGCTGTTCTGTATCTATATATGGCATGGCAATTGGCTGGAGAAGGCTACAAGTCCCTCAGTTTTTGAGGCCACATATTGTCCAGCTTGCCCTTCTTCCCTGTCTACCTCATTAAGTAAACAACTAAGTTACTAACTTGATTTGTAAAGTGTGTGTGTGTGAGAGAGAGAGGGAATGTGTGTGTGTGTGTGTGTGTGTGTGTGTGTGTGTGTGTGTGTATGTGTGTGGCTTAAGATATTTTCAAAATTCTTAGACAACTGAACTGGTCCAGCCTCTATTTTGTACAAGATCCTTGCCCAATTTTTCTTGCTTCAACATCAACAGCTCTCCATGAAGTTGGGGAAAACTCATGAAGATAAAAAGAAGTGGGTCGTAACAGGGAAGTGAAATCTGGCTTTAAGTAATTCGTGGTTCTTTTTCAAACAAACTGAACCGCCATAGTCTCTCGATCCCAATTTTCTAGCATGCAGGATGAGTCTGAGAGGATTGGTTTGCTTCCAGAACAGCTTAGAATTTCTCAACAGGCACCATCTCTCCCAGTAGGAGCAGCAGGCAGGTAAAGGAACCTGCCAATTCTCCGAGCCTCTTTGGCGTGGCTCAAAGAGAGCCTGGGGGTAAAATAGGAAACAAACAGGGAGATGGTCTGCACAGAAAGAGGCCCCTGGGTGGTGTCCCTCCCCTATCCTCCTTTTACATCCTTACAGCCCCCCATGACTTTCTACTCAACTGGAGTTTTGAAAGAGAGCAAAGCTGAGAAACAATTGGCAGGTGATTTCCCGTCATTACCTGCCTGCCATGCTAATTACAAGCCATTACCTGCCAGCAGCATGCAGTTTGGTAGTTTGTAAGGCATAGGGAGAGTGGACTTAACTGGAAAGATCATTTTTCTCAGACTAAAGAATGCCAGCGCTTGGCAGCGCTGTGTGAACCAGTATGATGTAATGTGTAGCAGGTACACACTCTCTAAGACTCATCCATGAAGATGTACATACATGCATCTTACATGGAAATAGCTAGAGGGAGGTCTGTGGTTTTCTATCATTCATTACCATGTGCCCCAAATTTCATATGGCCTGATGGGAGGAGAGCAAAAATCACATTTCACAGAATACACACAGCATCCTGGTTTCAAAAGTACACTTTATAATAAGCATGGTTTGGATTGCTGTATACTTTTAAAGTTTTATAAGATATTATAATCTTAATTTTCACATGCAAAATGGGTATTACTAATGCATGTAAATTATGCATGTCTCTGTTACACAGACGTCTATCAAAATTGTCACTTGTGCTTTATATAATATATAAACTGTGACTCAGTGGTTAATTAAAATTTTTAACGCTTTCTAAGTTACTTTTTAAATTACTAAGACCTCAGTTCCGCTTTCACTTTTGATATTGATTTTGTTTTATCATTACTCAATCTCACCACCAAAAAACAAAAAAAACAAAAACAAAAACAAAAATAAAAACCCATACAATTTAACATCTTCTAATTGACTTAGCTAAATCCCCATTGTCCTACAGGCAAGGAATAAAAATCCTAACAGGTATAATACGTGATAAATTTTGCCTGAACTTTGAGGATAATTCACAGGATTTTCCTAAATGACACTTCCTTTTTGTTCAGCAGCTTGAACATGAAGACAGAACACCCTTCTGCCTGCACACAGCAATTATACCAAGTTACGCTTTGACACTGTTGCTACAGGCAAGTGGCCAAAGAGCATCCACAGTCAAAATATCTAAGCGACTTAACAAGCTCTGCTTACTCCCGGAAGAGCAGCAGAAGAGAGGCATCCAACCCTTGAGAAATGTTAAAGTGAAGGAAAGAAAAGAGATTGTTACTGTTTGTTAATGAAAACTGTGTCTGTCAGAGGCTTAGGCTCATCAAGGTGTGGAATCTGGGGCCTGACAGACATTCAGGCCCACATCTGACAGAGAGCCTTTCTCCACTTTAGCCTGCTTGATGGTACCAGCTAATGAATGACTCATCCTTGAGCCCTGTCCTTTGGAGCTACACCTTGCTTTATGGCTTGGTCATACTGGGTCACCCTCCCAGTCACCTTGCCCACCACTTATAGGACTAAATGTCTCTTGTTTCCACCCCATTTTTAAAAATA